>NC_138861.1:145947765-146243098 GCF_965194805.1 Balaenoptera borealis | reverse complement strand
CCAGTTCTGTGACGGCCCTTCCTGGCTACACTCCAGGTGTGTCTCAAAGCTCTGCCCTTACACTCTCTTTCCTCCAGACCAGGGACTGCCCTGCAGCTGGTTCCTACCTCAAATAGAGCAGCCAACAGTTAGTAAGTAGGGTCCACGGAATGGAGCTGTACCCTCTCTGTTCATTCCTTTAGCGAGGTTCCCTCTCCCAAAAGGAACTGGGGATTCCCTGAACCATAAGCTGTTTGATGCTTCCATTCCGGTCCTCCTTCTGCCCGGAATGTCTTTCCCATCCATTCTCTGGTCAGACTGTCATTCAAACCTAGTCCAACCATAACCCAAGAGCCACTTCCTCAGTGACAGCATGCCTGACGCCTCATCCCTGACCTCTCCCGGCTGCCGTATGTACTACCAGGAGAGTACCTGGGACACGCCACACTTTTGAAAAGCCCAACTGTGTCTAAACTCTACATCTCCTGGCTCACTCTAGGTGGTCGCTCACTGATCTGCTGTAATTTATTCCACTGTCCTTTACTGGTTACCTAGTGTGTACAAGGCATGATGCTAGAAACAGGGGCATGACAGAATCAGACTGGGTATTCCTAAGTCATATTAAATATTTGTTGGAAAGGATCAGTTACCCTTATTTTTAAAAGTCTAAATGTATTAACAAAGGACCCTCCCTCCCAACAAAAACCCCTAGTACTTTTCAGACTTGATTACAAATACATGCAATTTGACATCTGTGAATTTTAGACAAAACATACTTCGAGCAACAAATCACTGCCACCACCTACTTGCTGGAAAATGCAGAGATTAGGGAACGTTCTGGAAATGTCCAGTTTAATAAGCTCCAGACTGGCTTCTCTGTCTGCTGCTGAAAAACCAGCATCTGTCAAAAGATCAAGAGTCATCACACCTCTCAGAGGTGAGCGTGTGGAATATCTGTGAGGCTTAGAACTTTTACAACAATGAAACAAGGGAAGGAAGTTCTTCAGAAGCACATGGGCCTAATTACAACTTGAACCAACAGGATCAACAGTTTGTAGGATTTCTTGCTTTAAGAGTAAAAATCTCAGAGCACCATCTAATGTTAGCCCATCATCGGACATCTTCTAGAGTCTGAAATCAAAATCTAATTTGAAATTACCTTTTATCAACGACTGTCAGTGGAAGTAAGGGCAAGTCAGGGAACAGACACAAATGAATTCCAGGCACAGAAAACACCAAAAGAATCATTATTTAATCCAGAACATCACTGGTATGAACGTAGAATATGTGTGAGTTACTGCAGTATAACACTCATGTGTACTATTTCTAACAAATAATTATGAATAACTTGCTTTATATTTTTTAAATTCCAATACCACATAGACAATATTAAAAAAGAGCAGCAAAAAAGATACTACTTAACCAACAGAAGTAATCATAACCATTCTCGTGTGTCATAGAAAATTCTAAAAGCATAATCTAGGCAATAGGCAGTGTTCTTGTCTCTTTGGAAGTAGCTCTGATGCTCCTCTATAAACCAACACTCAAGCAATCCTGGGTGCCCGGCTACTGTACATCACGTGAGCAGTGAATAAAGGAAAAGGTATTGGTCATGACCAGCCCTCCAGCATGCTAGGGCACAAACAACTCTAAGGAACTCGTATAATCTTTCTTATAAAAGTTTTCTTCTTTAACCTGTTCGCTCTAAAAACTCCCTTTTCGGGGATCCCCTGGCAGTCCCGCGGTTAGGACTCCGCGCTTTCACTGCTGTGGCCAGGGTTCAATCCCTGGTCAGCGAACTAAGATCCCACAAGCTGCACTGCGTGGCCAAAAAATAAAAATAAAAAAAATCCCCTTTCCCATGAAGCTTTTATAAATTTGCACCAACCACTACTTCAGTTAAGTAAACCTTCCTTGTTATGTACTAAATAATGATACGCGTAACTGACCAAAGGAGCCCACCGGGGTTAAGCGCCATGTATACCTTCATTCTCCACTTCAGAGCCTCCCGTGCTAAAGCACCGCCACCGCTCCTTGGCTCGGGCAAGACAGATGTCAAAGAGCTCTGGAAGAAAAGCCTTTGGGTAAGTGTCACGTGCACACGTGTCTCCTCAGAAACACCAGAGAAGACACTGCTGCCTCGTTCAAATATTTACAGTTCAACTACACACCACAGGCTTATTACAGCTACTAAAACGATCCCCCCCAACTTGGCCAGAAGGTACTTCTGTTCTATTGTCTACAGACATCACTATATACAAAGAAATACATAAAATGCCTCCATGCCTGGTATTCACTCTGTTACACAACCCACCCATAAAGCTATATTGTTTTGATGTGTTTGTGGGTCTATCGCCTACTAGACTGTGAGCTCCTTGGGGTAAGACCATGAGGGTCTCTCATTCATGTCTGTATCCAGAGCAAGTAGCTCTGGGATTGACACAGATCAATATAATCAATGAATCTCTGACTGATGAAGAAAGGAAGAAAAAAGCAGAAGACCCAGAACAAGCAGAAAATCTGATTTCAAATAAAGACAAGATGGAACCGCTACCTCCTGGCCCAGTCTTCCTGAACTTGCTGCCTGAAAGCGGGATAGGGGTGCAAGCAACACAGGCAGAAGTTTCAAAAAGATAAGGATTCTTGGTGGCAGAGATGTTATCAAGACAGGTCTCTCACAAGACAGCTTCCAAATCTCCTCCATATTCAGAACTTATTTTTTCAATACTTCTTCTCTTTGGGTAGTTTGGCAGTAGTGAAATAACTCACGCTCACAAATCTCACTTTTATACCCAGACCTCCAGGGGTATAGCCATGCCCCACTCCTCCTGAAAGACTGAACCCACAGAGAGAGGCCTCCCAGGCCTCTGCGGGCCCACCCATCCGGCTGGGCGCTTCCCGCTCCTCCGGCTCCGATGCTTCCCAGCCACCGGTTGCCCTGGATCACGAACGACCACTAGTCAATCACTAAGACTTTAATTGCAGCTACCCAGAGAATTTCTACCACTTTATTTTTTCCATCAATACTTCTGGAAAATAAAGAAGAGCACATCTGCCTTCCGGACAGTATATGCTATTTTTTTAAATACAAGTCAAATTCTAGTAACACTGTTGTGTTTCAACAAGCTAAATTTTGATTAACGACCTTCTTCTAACCTTGTGAAGGATCTGATTTACAATCTACACTAGTCTGCAAGGGCAGTACAATTATGAAATATAACTTCATGCTAACATTATCAGCTGGAAGGACTGCATGCATCTTAACTCAAATGCTTATGGAACAAATCTGGAGGTGTGCTGAGCTGCAGGCCTGAGGGTCTGGGGAACTTCTGCCCACTCTCAGCTTCCAGGAGGTGGGCTTCGCTTTGCTCATTTTGGCAGGAGGTGGAGGAAACAACTGTGTGGCCCCTGACCACTGGGAACAACTTTCCAAATGAGGTACTTGACAGTTAGAGCACAGATGCTGGCAGCCTCAGGGTAAAATGGGTCAAAGTGTCAGTTTTTAAAACACCCCCACGGTTTTACTGGCGTGTGTCTGTGGGGGGAGAGGGAGTTAGAACAGTGAACACACCTTCTTTCCAGACGAAGCTTCAAAGTACAAGGCTGACTTCCCAAAGACTGAAGTTTAACAGTACGACTAGGTTGACTTTCAGCGAGTTTCCAACTGCACAGCCACAAAAAGAGCAAAACCCTGGGGCTTCCCAAATCGCAACACAGGCTTCAGAGTCAGCCAGTGGCTGACTTTCTCAGTAGGGAAATAAGGTCAACAATACCTGCCCCTCAGACCGCTGCCAATGTTAACTAAGACGTGAGTAAAGAACCTAATCCGATGCCAGGCCTCAACAGCAGACTTCAAGATCATCTGTGTTGTCACACTGGCTTGAATATGCAGCAAAACTGAGGTTAAGAAGGACCCAAGAAGGTGGCACTCATTCACTCATTCATTCATTCAGCAAATACTTCCTGAGGTTCTGATTGCACAGAGAGCTGTGCTGGGCTCGGGTGACAGAAAGGAAAGCATGACAGGTGACGCCCCAGCTTCCTGAGCACCAATTCTAGGTGGGCAACTGACATTAGGCAGCTAATTATACAAGAAAGCCACAATTTAAATAAAACGAGCCAATATCAAAATTTAGACAAACTTTCAAGGCATGTGACTGATTAATTAGCCATGTAGCCTGATACACTATGATATGGTCTATGAAGGATTTTAATTTAAATAAAATCAGTGCAGCCAACATGAGAACCAAAAATTAAAGACACACACACAGAGTACTCTGCATTACATCCAACTGGTGTAGAGCTGTTGGTACAGTTTAGAAATTTTCAAGAACAGGGACTGAGATAAATGGTCATCCATTTCTCCAGACATCTACTTCCAGGGAAGCTGCTGAAAAACCATTTCCACAAGTTAAATGCTATACATCGTCTCACGCACAGATGTTAAGTACTGGGCAGGTATGGATTAGCCAAAAAAATGGAACTTTGAGGAGATCACAACGAAAGGAAACCAGTCACCATTCACCCAACCAGCTGTCATTACTCAAGATGCAGCACACTGCCGGCCAAGGCTACCATCGCACGTGATGAGATCAACACCTGACAAAATAAAAATTACAGTAACGACACGAACCCGAGCCACAAAGAGAAGATACAAATCAATCTATTTTAAACTCAAGGGCCTTCAACAGGGTAAAAACTGCCACCACCAACTCCACAGCTGGGCACTAATACAAAGAAGACAATGAAGGAGTTCTTGTCCTGAGCAGCTGAGACTGCAGACAGGGAGGAAAAGGGAAAAAGGAAGGATTACCATTTCTTCAGCACTTAATTGTAAGTCTATGAGCTCCTAGCGTCGGTTTCACTCTGGGTCACAGCCTGCAGAGCTCTGGGCAGAGAGGGGAGTGAACCAGTGAACACACTGGTGGAGGAGAAGCACACCCAAATTGTACGAGTGCGTGTGGCGGGACAAACAGCCCTAAGAAAGGAGGGTACAGAGCTCACCTCCCTCTGGACTCAAGCTACTAGACCCTCAAGGACCCAGTCCTAGCACAGTATGCTGTCCCCTTCTAAGGTGCTGACATATAAGATGCCTGGGGGAAAAAAAATGTCAGATAAAACCAAAAGTACCCCAGATACAGCACTTCCACAGAAAGAAACATCCCTCCCTTCCACTTTCACGTCCCCATCAAGGCTCGCTTTCTGCAGGACTCTGAGAGAGATCTGAACATGGCTCAGCCCACTACAGCTTTGAGCCCCATGTGCGCTCCCCCGTGTACTCAGGGAAGATGACAGCTATGAGGAAGAAGGCGGCGTCTGCTCTGAACTGACACCAGATAACTGCAGCACCCAGGAGTGAGCCCCGGCTCCCCACCGGCTCCGCTCCTGCAAGACACACTCCCCTGGCCTCTCCGAGGACACAGCGGCGTGGCGATGGCTGCCTTTCTTCCTAACGGGGCAAATGGGACAGAAGAAGCCACAGGACCCAGGGGTGGGTTCCCCAGGCCTAGGATCATGCAAGCCACTCACCGTGGGTGATGTTTAACTCGTTGCCAATGGCTAAGCTCCAGACTTTGCCTCTCACACTGGGAGGGATTCCCTGCCACCATAAATCTCGAACTTTTCTAGAGCACCACCTGGACAAAAACGGAAGCATGAGTTTATGAGTTTGTTCTCAGGGACGAAATATTTGTCTGCCCACGTGCTTAACCCCAAACCACAAAAGCGGGGGAGGCACAGTCGTTATGTCACAGCCCCTGGCCTCAGGGAGCTTACAGTCCGCCGTTCCAAACAGACAGACCAGGAGGTCGACGACTACCTTCCACTGGGCTACTGCTGTGCCAGGTGTGCCACAGGTACTACACACGCAGAGATGGGCGCCACAAACCAGAGGAGCCCAGAGCACTATTCTGGAGCCAAATTCTCAGTGACCAGTCGCAGTCGAAGCAGAGGAACGGTGGGAAGGACTTTCTGAGCAGAAAGCACAGCAACAAGAAATAACCTGGCCTGCTCCAGGAACGGCAGGCGGCTGGGCACGGTGTGGGGAGCCAGGAGGCACTGCCGCAGAGCTGCCGATGGAGGGCAGACCCCAGGGGGCTCGTGAAGGGAGCCCGAGAGCACAGCCGCCAGCCTCTGCACAGCTGCACACACACAGGTGAAGAAGCGCTCAGGCAAGGCAACTCCGACGGCAGGACGGCTCTGCTAACTCGGAACATTCGGAACTGCAGAGTCGTTGAGGTCTGCTGGTCACAGTGAACACACACTGCTAACAGACTGGGACAGACATAAAGGTGCCAAAGACTCCCAACATGGTGCTCCTCGGCACAGCACCGAGGGGAGAGCACGGGCTGACGCTGCAGAAACCAGGGCTGCAGCCCCATGACACCCTCACCTGGGGAACCCGGAGCAAACTCCTTCTCCTCTCTCACTCAGTATCATTCTCCCTAAACCAAGATGATGGAACCTGCCCCCTGACCCCAAAGGGCTGCTGTGAGGATTAAGTGGGACAGATCAGAAGGGCGCCCGGCACCCAGCTGGTGGTCATTAAGTGGCAGTTCCTGTACGAATGCACGAGTCCGGGCCACATCAAGCGTCAGTCAATGTAGGCTGGGCCAGGGTTCTGCAGCCACACAGGGGGTCAGTCAGTCCAAGGGTTCTGAGGACCTTAACTCTTGTTACTGGGCCCCATTTGAGAAAAAGTGTTTCCTGACCATGTCCAGCCTATTAAAGACACTGCCCAGAAAAGCAGGCTCTGGGCACAGCTTGTGTTCCCCGTGCAGAGCCTCAACAGGGCAATCTCCGCTCCCCCCGACCCCACCTCCATAGTGGGAGTGAGTGACACCCAAGTAAGTGCCAGAAGCAAGTCCCCAACAACCTGACACACGGTGCAGGTTGGAAGAGAAAAAAGGAAACTGGCGTCCAAGCTCCCCCAGCTCCTGCTGATAGGGGGAGGCCCAAAAGGAGCCACCAGCCTCTGTGCGTGGCTCCAGGACTGCTGTCCAGACACTGGCCCCTAACCATTCTGACCACGCAGGAGGAAAGACCCACAGCTGTCCCTCAGACGCAAAGGAGACAACAGTGCCGGACTCTACTGCATACCAGCTACTGGGGGCTGTCACCAAAGCACACCTAGCGCCCCTCCTCAGACAGGACAACAGAAACTTGAGCAGACAGATGCAGTGTACCCAGCGGGGTCCTCTACAGGCACCTGGAGCCAGGGCGAGGGCAGGAAAGGCTTCTTCAAGGAAGACTGAGCTTTAAAGAACAAAGTGTTAACTGGATGAGGAGATATAGGGCAAGAGCACTCGATGCAGAGGGAATGGAACATGCAAAGGCCCTGAGGCTCCCTAAGGAAAGGGCACTGTCCAAGCAAAGGAGAGATGAAAGGTGAGGCTACAGGGAAAGGGACGTGCTGTCCCACGAAGGGTCCTGTCGGCTAAGCTGAGCAATTCCAATTTTACACTGAGAGTCATAGGAAGTTACTGACATGTAAAGTATGGAAGTGACACAGATTCGTGCCTTAGAAGATCCCTCTGGCTGCTGAACAGAAGACAACTGGAAGGGGTGGGAGGGGAGCTGTCACAGTACCAGGTGAGAAACGACAAGGGCTGAACCAAGGCAGGGGAAGGAGACTGTGCAACTTAAACTTATCAGATAATTACATCAGGGGCTGTGAGAGGAGCTACAATTAATATACAATTAATACAGCTGCTTCCCATGAATTCTGCAAAGAAATGTAAAGTCTAGAGAGCTTACATTGTTTCCCAGTTAGGCAAAATCTCATTATTCCAAGTGAGGACAGCATTTCCAATACTTTCTTCTAATCTGCATCTTTCTTCCAGCTGCTTTTTCCTCCTCTGGGCTTCTTTCAGCTCTAGAAATCACAGTTAAAAGAAGGAAACATCTATTAACTGATATCCACTGATTTCAAGCTAGGTGACTTTTCTCAAAGAGCCAGGCTGCAAAAACACCAGGAAGAGGGCAATGAAGTAGAGCACTGAGACCTGACCTTCCAAGACTCATTTCACACCTTACGGAGTTTAGAAAGCTTAGGCGTTATCCATCTTTTAGTAAGCTTTTTTGTTACATACCGTATAACACATACACAGAAAAGTATACAGATAAGAACCTAACGAAATTATCACAAAATAGACAAACCCATGAAATTACAGCCCCAGTCAAAAGACCGAACAGGAACAGACACCAGAAGCCTCTCTGTGCTCCCCTCACCCTTTCCAATGGAACCTGCAACTTCACTTCTCACAGCTTAAGAATAACTCTTACGGCATAACAACAACTCTGAGAAATACCATGCATTTTCATTTATATATACTTTTTTTGTATTTTTTGTAGTAAAATACACAAAACATAAAATTTACCATTTTAAGCGTACACCCAGTGGCATGAAGCATATTCACATTGTTACGCAACCATCACCACCATCCATCTCCAGAACTTTTTCATCTTCCCAAACTGGAACTCTCTCCCCACGAAACACTAACTTCCCACCCCCTGACACACACCCCCCCACCCTGCTCCCCAGCCCCTGGCAACCTCCATTCTACTTTCTGTCTCTATGAATCTGACTATTCTAGATACCTCATATAAGTGGAAAAATACAGCATTTGTCCTTTTGTGTCTGGCTTATATCACTTAGAATAATGTCTTCAAGCTTCATGTTAAGTGTGTGTCAGAATTTCATTCCTTTTTAAGGCTGAATAATACTCCATTGTACAGACAGACCACGTTTTATTATACATACTTTTTAAACATCTAAGAATCAGAGGGTTTTTAGGTGTCACAAGGCACTTTATCGAATCCCATCACACCTTCTTGTAAATAAGGAAAACTGAGCCCACGGACAGAAAGAGATCTGCCTCCCCAGCATCAATGGCTAAAGCTTTCTCCAGCCTAGTACTTTTATCCTACACAGTCTCTTTCCTTGTGTAAATTCAAAGTGTTATTATCTTGAATAAAGTAACCAGAAATAAGCAGTTAGTAGAAACATACATTTTCGATGAAAAATTGTAAATCTCAAAATATTAAATAAAGCATTCACCAAAGTTCAGGTTCTACAGCTCCAAAAGGTAAAGAGAAAATATCCATAAAGACACAAAATCTTGTGCTGACTTACATAACCAAACACATGTGAATTCCATTACCTCGTTTTTTGGCCTGAACCACCATTTCTTCATACTGTTGCCTGTGTTTCTGAGCTTCTTCAGCTGGCTTTGCCGGGAGATTTCTTGATAGAAAATAAATGATTTTTCACCATTTTAAATATTAAATAAGAGAAACTTGAAGCATCATTTACTAAAAAATGAAAAGCTCAAAGACCAAAACCACATTTGTTAGATGGTAAAGACACAGCTCTTTCATAAACTAAAAATATTTTTTTACAGAAGTATTAAAATAAGCTCATTTTTAAAAACTTGAAGTCTAAAGATTAGCAGAAAGAAGAAAATAGCAATTAACCATAACTCCAATAGAGATAAACACTTAATCTTTGGGTGTTTTTTTTTCACCCCAGTCTCCAAAGAAACTTTGATTTGACCACGTTGCACGAATACAATAATTGTCAACAGTTACCCTCGAAGTAGAGTACCCTAATGGCATATATTATTGATACATCTGTGTATGAATATATTCCCTGGCCAGTTTTTTTAAGTGTGTAAGTTTCATACTAGCTATGTGGTTCATCTCATTTATACGCACACACACACAGATTCATACAATAGTTCTAAACAACTAAACGTGTGTACAACTTTGAATCCTGGTTAAAAAAATAAAATGCATATTCTCTTTCAGAAACGTGGTGGTGAATTTGCTGGCCCCTGAAAAATGGGAGGGCGGCAATGTCTGGCTGTCTGTGCACATCACAGTGTTTTTGCTGCAGGAGAACAGGGCAGGATTTCCCACAGCTCATGTTTTAGACAGCATTACAAGGACTGATCCTCACAGTGTGGCGGCTTTTACCAATAATCTCTACCTACCTTTTGAATCCTCCATTTCAGGGTTTCTCTCCCCATCTACCCACACATCCACAATTTCCAAGGACCAAAAATTAACATCAGAAGACACATTTCTTCTGCAGACTTCATCAATTTTAAATGTCAGGGTTGACAGGGACCTTAGGGATTCTAGCCCAATGTTTTACAATCTCTCTCTTTTTTTTAAAAGCTGTGGAATCTTTCTATTCAAATACAGTGTTCTATGGAAACTCGATGCTTAAATAGAGATAAGCTATGGCCTGGTACGATGGAGCAATCCCTTTCCCTTACTAAGTTCTCCAAACACGATCTACAAGCCCGTCATCAAAACCCATCTCTCCTCATCAGATGGATGGAAACCAGAGGCCCAGAAGGGAAGGGAACTTGCTGGGATCACCCAACCTGTTTTCTGTAGATCCCAAAGAACCAGCAGGCTAGTCCAGGAATTGTTCTACAATACCGGGGTGCCTCCAAAACACCCACTTTAGAGTATACTTCCTGGTGTTTCTTACCATTACAAGCCAGTCTATAATTAATAACAGCTATTTAAGCATTTGGAAATGCTAAATTAAAGTAAAATATCACCTGAATGGAAAATCTTGATCAAAACTTCTATGTTAAATGAAAGTTTTCCAAATTAGTCATGCTATCATATAGAATACACATTAGTAGAGGGTATAAAGAGGGGCCCCGCATTTTTAGTAAGTGACGTGCTAATTTTTCTTCCCCTTTTCTAATGAAAAGGTGACTAGCAAATGTACTTATCCCCGAAAACAAACTCTCCACAGACTCTTCTTCAGACTCACGCTGGTCTGTCTTCCAGGATGAGCGCGGTGGTGGAAAGAGGCTCAAAGTCAAGATGCTTCCTCACATTCTGCTTTGGAGAGGGTGGCCTGCTAGGTCGTCCAGCCTTGTCTTCATATTCCTAGGACAAAGAAACGAGGGATAACTCCAGGCCCCGCCAATTCTGATATTACGAAGCCCTTTTCAAAATAAGAAAGGTGTTTTGTTATGAAGTCCTTTAAGTCGATTTTGAGGATGAGGCACTGAAAATATTTCTTGCTCTTTAGAAGGAAAAACTGCCAATGAAAGGGGTTCAGCTCTGCAGTTCAGGCCAGCACTTTATGGGGACTGTGGGCTTCCCATACTGGTAGGGAAGTCACTAAGGATCTCATCATCCCAGCTGCTCCTCTAAAGGCCCGCAAACATCGACTCGGGTCTCCTAGGCTTTTTCTGGGTAAGAGGTGTGTATTCTGTCTTCTGGACACCGTAAATTTGAACTGATTATTGCAGCGGCCACAGGGAAGCTCAGAATCAGAGTGATAGCCAATTCTAGCATTCATCTGACCCCCACCCCTGGCTTCATCTCCCACTCCCACCCTAAATTTCTAATGCATTTCCTTTTACCCCACCGCATTTTATCTATTTTTGTTTGCCTTTCAAACCTTTCCTGAAATGACGACGGGCTTAAAAATTAAAAATCTTTTGCTTAAAGATGATTAAAGCTGTTTCATTTTCTTAAAGCAGGAACGTCAAAAAAGAAATTCTTTAACATCTTTGTGTGAAGCCATCACTGCAAGCTGTTACACGAATAATTGTGCCATGCCCTGGAAATCTACGAGCGGCCTCCACACTTCCGGGTCACTAATTCGTCCTATGAGCTGCAACCACAAAGCCTCAGTCACACCTGGTGACCCACATTCCAAACACCCAACCAGCAGAGCTCAGGAGAGCCAAGTAATTTGTGCCCAAGAGCCCAGTTTCTGAAACTGTGTGTGTGTGTTATGCGCGCCTGTGCATGTGTACCCTTAGCCCTCTGCAAAAATAAAAAAACAGTATTTTCTTGTTGCCTATTATAGACAAGGCTCTCAGGACCCTCCCTTAAGGGAAGGCAACCTAACTGGGAAGACAGGACAAACAACCGAGTAGTTTAAACTAAGATTTAAATAACCACTCCAGATACAACAGAAGCAGTATCAGGAGTGGAAAGTGATGAATTGCTAAATGAATTTTATTAACACTAGTTGTCAAGTGGGGTGTTACTGGTAAAATTACTTGGCAAGCAATTATTCTCTCAGCCAGAAAAGCCTATAGAGGCTTCTAAAAAGTTAAAAGAAAAAATTATTTCCTCAAAACCCACAGGCTATGAGAAGGGTGTGTACCAAGAAGCAGGTGGGTGGGGCAGTTTCTGTACGTCTGGATGTACAAGGTTAGATGTCTTAACATTGTTTACCCTAGTGTAAAATGGTTCCATTAAAATCTAAAACGACCTCCACTCACCCAAAGCTGAGAAAATGGGCTCACTTTTTCATCCATTCAAACATCTGAGCACCTCCACGTGCCAAGCACTCAGCTGCAACTTAACATGGTACTAAACAGTCATCAGGAGTATCATATGTAGCACCCAATGTAAAATCTTGTATTTTATAGGAAATCTACCAAAAGTCGTGTGCTGAGAAAGATCCTGAGGCACGCTGCATATTAACAAGAATTGTTAGCGAACGCCCTGTAAGGTGCTACTTATTTGCTTATGCTGGTCTAGTGAGCTATATGCCAAGGCCAAAGATGCTGAGCCCCGAAGTCAGATGCCCCAGCATGTGGATGCCCACTTCCACTTGCTTTGTGTGCTTTTACAGACATAGTTTAACTTTATCTCCATAACGATCTCTATGGCGAGTGTCACCGCATTTTACAGGTAGGGCCACTGAGGTTCAGAGTGAAGTGACTTGCCCCCAAGTCCATAGCCAGCAAGGAGCTGGGCCTGCAGGACTCCCTACTCCGCCACTCTGCGCAGGCCCAACCTCTCCTGTGGATAAACTCAACAAACAGGAGTGCAGTTCTGGAGGGAAAAGGCCGGGTCCTACTCGAGTTAAGTGTGGTCTTTGGGGCCAGACAGGCCTGGGAGCAAATTCAGATCCACCAGGAACCAGCTGCGACCACCGGCAAAGCTTAGAATCTCCGCACCTCGTTTCCACATCTGCAAGAAGGGAAACAGCACCTAGCAGAGAGGGCTGTCTAAGGAGTGGGGAGAGGCTTGTGAAGCAGTCAGCACAAGCCTCTCGGTGCAGAGGAAGTGCTCCATGAAGGCTGGCCCTGGCTGCTGTCTGCCATGTCCCTTTTTCTCCTCGGGCTTGAAACTGTATAAGGCAGAAAAAATGCTCTATGGCCAAACAACAATCAAGGAGCCCTGCAAAGTCTGCAAAGAGCACAGATATGAAGACGCGTTGTAAAGTTAATTAAATGCCTTGACTTGTGATCTTAAAAAAATCAGTCTCTTCAGTTAGAGCTCGGAGGCTCCATCACAAACGGTAACAAGCAGCACAGTCGCAAGGGGCCAAGCACTTTCCAAGGGCTTTACACACACGGAATAGGTTCAACTTCCCCTTCACACCAGCTCCCCACAACCCCGAGAGAGGAGCTGCCATAAGGTGGAGGCCGGGCTGGGGCTGGAGGAGCTGGACCAGAAGCCAAGCACCCCGGCTCTGCCCCCGCACTGCTCACCGCAGACTGCCACTCGCTAGAATGCATGATCCAGTTTAATCATTTATATTCAGTCTAAATAAAGCTTTCAACTATGACACAAACCTGTAATAGTGAGTTAAGTGCAGATGCAAGGCAAATACTTATGTTTTAGTCCCATAGAGCCCTGCATGATTAAAAAAAAAGGAGGCCTGGCCTGTCCATACTTGAAATCCCAGGGAAAGCCTTTTCAAAATTCTAAATGGCATTTCAGAATACGAATGGCTTTGGAAATTGTGAACAGATCCTACTCCAAATGTAGTTCTCACGCTGCTACCTAGAGGGGTCGACAGTAAGCTCATCTTCCAAGCCAGACAAACCAACTTCAGGAACGAGAAAGAGGACGATTCATTCTCAGGACAAACAACTTTCAGCTGTTGAGTTATCAACGCTGAGGTCAGCATGTGATATGGCAAGAGCTGGGGCTTTGGAAGCGAAAAGACTGAGTTCTAAGTCCTGGCTCTGATCTGGGGCGAATCATCTTGCTTCTCTCTCGACTATAAAACGGTAGCAACTGGGAAGACTCCTGTGATGATGAGATCAGGAGACATACATTCAACGGCTGCCCATAAAGTATGAGCCCTTTCCGTGTGCCAGGCAAATGGTGGGGTCGGCCCAGACTCGGTGCAACTCATCGTTCCAAAGTTTCTTCTCCTCTTGGGGCCCTTATGGGATCAAGTTGAAGTCTCTTGGTTTAAATCAAGTAACAATGCCATTTGCTGCTGTGCTCATCAGAAGTCCTGCAGGCTAATCAGTATAACCCATCCATTCAAGGAACCGCTACAGATTCCAACACCCTGCATAACCCTAGAGGGAATTTAGAACAGGGTTCTGCAAAGTTCTAATGGCAAATCAGTTTAACTGGTCACGACAGTACTTTTTTAAATCAAACAATACAAAAATACAGAGTGCACATAGTAAGGACAGTTTGTCTCAGTTCTATACCTACTTATAGCTATGCCTTCATGAGAGAACTGAGTCTCAACCTAAATTTTCTAACCCGGGGATGGGGGTGGGGTGTTGTGTCAGAATAAAAAGTTTACAAGTCACTAATTTAGAAGAGGTCACGGTCCCCGCCCAGAGTTGTGTGCCTTGTGTCCTGCTGGGAAGGTAAGACCGACACCAGAGAGACAGCAGCAAACAAAGCCTACTGCACCCAACTGGGGGCTAAGTGCGGGGTGTGGTCTGATGATGCAGCAAAGGTTCAGGAAAAAAGCAGTAAGCCAGGGCAGCTGAGCAGAGCCTCAACTCCACACACGGGCCAGGAGCTCATTTGTGAAGGGGCCGCATGGGGCCTGGCACTTTAGGAGACCTGCAGACCCCACCTTGAAGGGCTCACTCTAGCAGGGGCAGTACGATGCCAGCAGAGGCTATGAAACCAGAGCAGACGATAAAAAATGTGGGAGCCCCAAGGACAGGACACCTATGGCTGGAGAGAATCAAAGAAAACAGCTCATAACGGGTGCCATCTCAGTGGACAAAGGACAGGGGAGAGCCGGGCTGGAAGCCGTGAAGGAGGGGCGTCCCGACAGCACAAGCAGCAGCCAGGAGATGACGGCGAACAGGCTTCTCTGTGGGTGAGCACGAACACTTTACGTGGGGAATGACGCCGAGTCAAAGTTCTGTCCTAGACTTCATGGTCTCAACAACAAGCTACCCAAAGCTGATGGGACAAGCTGAGACCAAGCGAGAGAGAGAAAGGAAGAGCTAGACTGGGTGTAGAGCCAGAAAGTAAAGTGTGAGGTGTGATGAGCCCATTAGATACATCCAATGGCAAGGTCTACATCATGTGCATGATCTGAACAGTGCTGAAGATAAGGACAGGGCATTAGACTCCTAAATAAAGTGTATAATCTGCCAGTTGAAGAAGAAAAGAAAAAAAAGTCTACCTCGACAGACATTTGTGTAAGAGAAAAAGATCAAGATTCTCAAACGGTGAAAACAAAGTATTCCTGGTAGGATGACAAGAGGGGTGTCACTGCTACTCACAGAACTGGAAGAGTGCTGTAAAAGACAGCCAATTACGCCCAAATGTGGTAACAGAAGCCCCCTGCCTTCCTGGAAATCTATGTTAGCTACAAGGAGAGAGGGTCCTCAGTTAAAACCTGTGCTTAAGCCTTGGACTCAACTGGTTACAGCATCGAGATGAGCCTTTTAAAATAACCAGGGGGTTTTAGAGGTATGTCTGGAATAAAGCACAGCAGGTCACCACGTGGCACCTATTAACAGACTGACGCGAACCAACACGAGGGACAGACAGCACAGCAACCATGAGGGCACCGGCTGAGGACCCTGCGGGGGAAGCACTGGGAGCTGGCGGCAGGCCTGGGTCTGAACCATCACCTCCAGATCATCACCACCAGCAGCGTGACCTTGGGCATGTCCCTTCACTCCTCCAAGCCTGCTTCCCCATCTATTAAATGAGAATGAATTAACGTAAGACACATGGCCATAGCAGGTGCCCAAAAATGACAGGGAGTATTACTGTCATTATTTTGCTACAAAATTACTTTTCACAACATTTCCCGCCAAGAGCGGTGCTTAATAATGTTGTGGTGAAGAGTAGGTGAAAGTACAGAGCCCAGAACACTGCAGCTGGCTTCAGACTCTGCCATTTATAACAAGCAACTTTTGGGGGGAGACGGGTGTTGTCTCACAATCTGGGACGAGATCTGTTCTATTTTGCCATTTTTAGTGGGTAAGAGTGGCCTGAACAGGTCTTACAAATGCTGGGGCTCCCAAAACGACAGTCTTGGTGACCAATGAGGCTGACCTCACAGTAAGAAGGACCCTCCGGAATCCTCTGAAGGGCTCCTCATACTTCAACTCTTTTATCTCCTTACCACAGTCTTTTTCCCATAAAGCATCCTCTAGGTTACCAGAAATGTTGGCATTTGGGACAGCAACTCAGAAGGCCTTTCTAATTGTCATGTTACTTACAAAACATGTAGAACACAGAAGTTCATCTGTGGACTAGTGAATGAAATGTGTTAAAACTGAACTGCGGGTTTTAACAAGCTTGGTTACTGTTGTGATCTGACCACCTTACTCGGACCCGGAGCAAACGGGGTACAGCCTGAGCTCCGTACAAAGGCTTCTTGCCCCCAGGATCACGGGCAATGAATGCCATTCAGGCCTCTAAGAGGGGTGCCTGGCCTGGACTGACCTCAGTCTGAACACAGGGTGCGATCCCCCTCTGGGTGGTAAGAATTAGGACGCGCTGGCTCGCTCTCTTACAGTCCCCCACTGTACCCATTAAAACTCAACCCTGTGAGGAAATTACATGGAATCACAGACAAAGAATGGCAGGGGGTAGGAAAGCGCATCACCGCGGCCACATGCAAGCTTCAGCTCGTTGGAACAGATGCGTGTAACACACACACATGCACACGGGCGCACCCACGCTGGGGCCTCCGGCCGGTGACGGGCGGACAGACCCCCGGAGGGGCGCGGGCGGGGCCCCGGCCCCACTCACCATGAACGCCGCGGGGCTCAGAGGCGCGCGGCCGGCGGCTCCATGCCCGAGCGAGCGGGCGAACGAGCGAGCAACCGGGGCTCCGCGGCGGGACCTCGGGCGGCGGCTCCGGCGGCCGGGCGGGGGCGGCAGGCCGCTCAATCGCGCGCAGATGCCGCGCAGCCGATCCGCGGCTCGGTTTCGGTGCGTCAGGCCTGGCTCGCCGGGACCCTGGGCGCCGGGCGGGGCTGGGGGAGGACCCGGGCCCCCCAAGTCCCGCGGGGGTCCCTCCTCTGGCCGCCCAGGTAGGGAAGGTCGCGCGGCGCCCTCCAGACACCAGACGTGCCCACGCAGGCGGGGGGTCCAGACGCGGGATGTCCGCCCGCGATACAAACCGGGCCTAAATGCTCGCGCTAAGCGAGTTAGGCTGCGTCCTCAGCACACACATACCACGCTGGAAAACGTACACTCCAAAAAGGAAGCGGTGACACGCCAAACATTCGCCAAAGCTCTGCTTTGTGAGATTTTTTTAAAATGACACACGTACATTACCAGAAGGAACTACATAAAAATAGTAACACTAGTAACCTCTGGGTAGTGGAGTGATTATGAGCCATTTTATTCTCTTCTGTATACTCTACTGCGGTTCAAATGTTTTCCACAGTAAGATCAGTGCAATCAAAGCGTCAGGGTGCACACAGAAACACATAATGATGGAAATCTGACTAGTGATTGCTTCTGGGGATTAACTGGGAAGGGGCAGAACGTATCCCCAGGGGGGTGACAGAAGTTTTTTTTTTTTAATTTATTTTATTTATTTATTTTTGGCTGCATTGGGTCTTCGTTGCTGCATGTGGGCTTTCTCTACCTGTGGCAAGCAGAAGCTAGTCTTTGTTGTGGTGTGCGGGCTTCTCATTGCAGTGGCTTCTCTTGTCGCGGAGCACGGGCTCTAGGCGCGTGGGCTTCAGTAGTTGTGGCACGCAGGCTCAGTAGTTGTGGCTCACGGGCTCTAGAGCACAGGCTCAGTAGTTGTGGCTCGCAGGCTCTAGAGCACAAGCTCCGTAGTTGTGGCGCACGGGCTTAGCTGCTCTGCAGCACATGGGATCTTCCCAGAGCAGGGCTTGAACCCGTGTCCCCTGCATTGGCAGGTGGATTCTTAACCACTGCGCCACCAGGGAAGCCCAGAAGTATTATCTTGATAAGCATTCATCAAAACTAACTGAATAGTACACTTCGGATGACAGCATTCCACTGTTTGCAGATCATACCTCAATGTTTTTTTAAGTCTTTAAAATTTGCATAAGGTCAAAATTATTTCTGGTCAGCCCATAGGTCCAGTGTCCAAGTGCTGAACAAACTGGGTTTGAGACAACACAGACTCTTCTTCCGGAAGGAAACTCACAAGTCCCCAGACCATGGTACCACGCTTTCCCCAGCTGATTTTCTAGATAACAGCATTACCAAATTGCCACCAGAAACTTCTTCACTCAGAAGGAGTCTACAATGTCCATCAAGCTATAATCGAGAAGACAGACAATGACAAGAGATGGCGAGAATGTGGAGAATCTGGAATTTCATAAGTCACTGGTAGTTGCAGCCATTTTCGAAAACAATCTGGCAGTTTCTTACATAGTTCAATATACACCTACCACACTCCTAGGAACCTACCCAAGAGAAATAAAAAATACATCCACAAAAAGACTTGCATGCAAATGTTCACAGCAGCATTATTCATAAGAGCCCAACACCAAAAAAAACCTCCAAAAACCCATTAAGTGAGGAATGGATAAACAGCACTGACACAACAATGAAAAGGGCACTGATACACGCTACCACATGGACACCACATGGACACCACACGGGTGAGCCTCAGGGACACTGTGCTGAGTGAAAAGATGCCAGACAAAAGGTAATGTGCATGATTCCATTTATGTGAAATTTCTTTCTCTAGAGAGAAAGCAAATTAACGTTTGCTTGGAGCTGGAGGCGGAAGCGGAGATCCACTGCAGACAGGCATGAGGGGACTTTGTCGAGGGGTGAAAATATTCTAAAACCAGATTGCAGTGACAGTTGCATAGCTGCATAAGTTTATTAAAAGTCATGAACATGTACAATGAGTGAATTTTATGGTATAATAATTATACCACAATAAAGCCATTTTTAAAAAGTAATAGGAGGATAAAACTGGAGAGGCTGATTCTGGCTGGAATGATTAGGGAAAGCCTTGTTTAAAAAAAAATTATTCAAAATTTGGAAATAAGACAAAATCATGGGGGAGAGGTGCCTTTTCCATTTATACCTGGGCGTTTTTAATATGCCTGCCTGAGGTTTATTTAATTCTCTAGGAGAATGTGCCTGTGCTACTTACTACTCTGTTAGAGCCCAGACACTGTGAAGTGACATATTAACTTGTGGATTTATGTCCAATAGAATAGATAACTCTGAAGATGATGTTTTCTTAAATCTAATGTAGCAATCTTATTCTAAGTTTTTTGGTTTTATGTCTATAAATACCTAGTTCCTCAAATGCCTTTGGAATCAATTTTACCATCTTACTGGTTCATTTAACTGATTCATTTAATGCATCTCCTCAATGTGTTAAATGAACCTTTAACCCATGATCATTCAAAAAAATAAAAGGTAAATGTCATGAAAGAATGGTAGAGTAACTTTTCTATTAAGAGAATAAAGTGACAAATAACTAAAGGCAATACACAAACCTGCCTGGAGGCTGGTTCATAAAGAACAGTTTGGTGTAACTAGAGAAAGCAGAACATGATCTGGTCACAAACATGGTCTGAACATGGTCATGGTCAGATGCTATTATGGAAATTAACTGATAATTTTCTTAAGCCTGATAACACCTTCATGGTAGTGTAGAGAGCTGAATGAATGCTGATGTATTTATGGATAAGATGTCATGATATCTGCAACTTACTTTCAAATGATTCCATTTTTTTAAAACTAGAAAGAGGCACAATAAATGAATATGGCAAAATGTCAACAACTGTTCAATCTAAGTGGAGCATATATGGCTGTTCATCATTAAATTATTCCTTGAACCCTTCTCCAGGTTTGAAATTTTTCTTCACAAGGGGAATAAACCAGTAAGAAGGCTGATGACCAGTCCTTCAGATCTCATCTTAAATACACATCCCCACAGAAGCACTTCCTGCCCTCGCATGTAAACTACAGCAAGGCCCTGGTTCCTCTCTCTCCTAGCATCAGGTTCTGTTTTCTCATAGCACTTAATCACAACTTGTAATAACATGACTCTCTGATTAATATTTATTTCCCTCAAGAGACTGTGAAACCTCTGAGGGCGGGGCCTTGCTGTAGTCTTCTCCCCGCCGATTGCTGACAAAGTACACGGCACAGAGGAGACGCTCAGCATCACTGTTCCATCCTTCATTGCACCCGTCCAATAAGCACTTCTGGTGCTTGGCCTTAAGAATAAAGAAGAACAAGGTCCCTGCCCTCGAGTCCCTCACAGACCAGCAAACAGACAATTACCACACTATACGGGTGCTCGGTCCTATGACTGAGAGAAATCTGAGGGCTCCAGGAGCCCCAGGAGGCAGCTGACCCGGCCTGAGGAGTTACTGGTGACTTTCCAGAAATAATTCCTGCAACTGGAAGAGAGCTAGCATCTTTCTCACAGAGAGGCATGGGTTCTCAACCCCTCCACGCCTCCTACCAACACCTAGTGCCACGCATACTGTAGACATCAGCCAACCGGGGCCCACAGGCTCACTAAATTTAAATATGAGACAGACGCATTAAGCATGTGTTAAATACACATTAAGATGTGCTTCCAAAGCACACTGCTTATCTCCTTTGACAGGCTGTAACCTGCAGGTTACTTTACCAACAGTTTCTATCACATATTTCGGAACTGGGTACCATTCATAAAGGTTTAACTATTATACCATGTGATGACAGGTTGACTTTTACTAAATTTTGAAACTTAAAGCAAAAATAAGACGTTAACAGAGCCTTTTTCTCTATCTCAATCTGGCATTAGATGTGACTTCTATCTTAATCCACCTGAAAAGAATTCTTCCTCCTGAAGTTTTTGAGTTAACCAGCGCTCATCCCCCGGCTTCCTGTATCTCCACCAGCACACTGGATTTACTTGCTTATTTGATTAACCTACAACATTGTTGTCTCTATCCTTTGAGATCAAGGAGGTAAGACTGGGGGAGCTGTTTGATGCAGCATCCTAAGAGACAGGCTGACAAACCCAACCTTGCTAGACCGGGTTTCACAGGATCAAAAGGTCACTGAAGGAACGACTTCAACCTGGGAGACTGGTTAAGTGAACCATGATACAGCTACACAAAGGCCATTACTTAGTGAGTAAAAACGAGATCATGGAAGAATATTTAATGATATGGGGAAATGTCTCTGTTGTCATAGAGATAAGGAGAAAGTCTACAAAGTGGTATGTTTTGAAATGTTGACATTCATCCATTTAACAAACCTGTATTAACCATTCACTAAAGCTAGGTACTATTCTGGGCCCTGGAGATAAAGTGAGAACCAAACAAGGTCTGGTCCTAGGTTTCATGGGCTGTGCAGAAAATATCTGAGAGTTCTGTGACAGAGTGACAACTGATGGGGCGACGGCGTGTGGTTCTTCAGATGGGGTGGTCAGGGAAAACTTCTTAGAAGACACCACCTAGGAGGGAGCATCTGAGCTAGGACCCGATGAGTCTCATTCAACCCTAACAATCCCATGAGGTAAGTACTGTGCTGGGCTGAGTGACGGCCCCCAAACATGCCCATGTCTTAATCCCTGGGACCTGTGACTGTTACCTTACATGGCACAAGGACTTTGCAGATGGGATTAACATTATGGACCTTGAGATGGGGAGATTATCCTTGATTATCTGGGTGGGCCCAAAATAACCACAAGTGTCCTTAAAAGATGGAAGCAGGGACTTCCCTGGTGGCGCAGTGGTTATGAATCCGCCTGCCAATGCAGGGGACACGGGTTCAAGCCCTGGTCTGGGAAGATCCCACATGCTGAGGAGCAACTAAGCCCATGCACCACAACTACTGAGCCTGTGCTCTAGAGCCCGCGAGCCACAACTACTGAAGCCCACGTGCCACAACTGCTGAAGCCCGCGTGCCTAGAGCCCGTGCTCTGCAACAAGAGAAGCCACCGTGACGAGAAGCCCGCACACCGCAACGAAGAGCAGCCCCCGCTCCCTGCAACTCAAGGAAGCCCATGAGCCGCAACGAAGACCCAGCACTGCCAAAAATAAATAAATAAATTTATTAAAAAAAAAAAAAGATGGAAGCAGAGGGAGATGTGACTACAGAAGGGGAAGGCAGTGTATTGATGGGAACAGAAATTCCTTGGCCACAAGCCAAGGAATGCCAGCAGCTTATAGAATCTGGAAAAGAAAGAACAGATTCTCTCCTGGAGCTTCTAAAAAGACCAGCCCTGCCAACACTTTGATTTTAATCTGGAAGACTCATTTCACACTTCTGACCCCCAAACTATAGGAGAATAAATCTGAATTGTTTTAAGCCACCAAGTTTGTGGTAATTTATTACAGGAGCAACAGGAAACAAATATAGGTACTATCAGCATCATCTCCCCTACCCCCCTCTTCTCCCTAGATGCAGCAACTAAGGCTCTGAGTAACTTGCCCAGTTAGGTAACAGCTGGTCAGGTGCAGGGCGGGATTTCAACCCAGGCAGTCTGGCTCCAGAGCCTCTTTCTATCAACTCCCCTGATGCACTGCCTCTGAACTAGGATCCCAACACAGTGTTCCCTTCGTGGCCCTAAGGCCATGTTAACTACCAGACACAGGCATAAGATCAAGGAACAAACGCAACACTTGCCTATTAATCAGGGATACCATGGAGTTTCCAGCACCAAAGAGAAGACTCTACCCAAAGTGCTTCCACACGCTGACAAGATGTTAAGTAATATTCTGAGTCCAACTTAGACAAGCAACTTAAAGGGGAGTTTAGAGGAAACTTAAAGGAAAGCAAGGTTAACAGCCTTGCTCTTCTCAAATCTGAGGTTTCTCCAAGTCTACGTGGGCACTTGCCGATGACGCCTCCTCACGAGGGCCAGCTGTGCTCCGGGCCCTGCACCACGCACCACAGCCCAAGACAAGCCAGACAGGCCTGGAAAAGACCCAAGAAGCGTCTCCCCTGCTGATCCAACAGTGTTTAGAGATTATCAAATACTTTAAAATCTCAACCTTCCATCGGGAATTAGAACAATGTGAAAAAAGCAGTTTTCTTTGGCTGTCAATATTTTCATATCAACACATTAAATTGCTGGGGGAAGGGCAAAAGCATCTGAAAGCTCCCAAGGGCCACCTCCCCAGGCCTTCCTAGGAAGCTGCCTCGATTCAGCTACTTCCATGAAACATACTTTTCTGGTTCAGCTTATTCAACAGGCCACCCAGCTGCAGACACTATCGCCTGAGCCCAGAGTCAGTCAGAAACTGGATTCAGAACATGGACGGTCGCCTCCCAATAGCCCCGGCCACGGCACCTTCAAGGTCAGTGCTGGGCAGGTCGCCTGAGAACCGATCGTGTAAACACCAGACAGAAGCTGCACAACCCTCTCACAAACGTATGCATGTGAGTGAAATGTACACAAATGTAATCTGGCTCAGAGAAAGGCCTGGGAGGGTGGGCACTAAACGGTCAGAGACTACAACGCGGAAGGGGCTGTGGAGTCTCGGGTGAAGAGGGCTTTCCCGTTTGATTCTGCCCACCGCCATCATTTGGGTATTTTACAGGTATTTTTTCATGAACTTTTTTTTTTTTTTAAACACATTAGGTTTTTTTTTTTTTAATTTTATTTATTTATTTATATTTATTTTTGACTGTGTTGGGTCTTCGTTTCTGTACAAGGGCTTTCTCCAGTTGCGGCGAGCGGGGGCCACTCTTCATCGCGGTGCGCGGGCCTCTCACTGTCGCGGCCTCTCCCGTTGCGGAGCACAGGCTCCAGACGCGCAGGCTCAGTAGTTGTGGCTCACGGGCTTAGTTGCTCCGCGGCATATGGAATCTTCCCAGACCAGGGCTCGAACCCGTGTCCCCTGCATTGGCAGGCAGATTCTTAACCACTGCGCCACCAGGGAAGCCCATGAACTATTTTTTATAATTTGAAAAAAAAACAATTTTTAAGCCATTTCAGATGGAATCCAAGGCTGATTTTGGCAACTGCAATTTCCAAAACACACTGAACACGCCTGAGCAACAGCAAAGTTTTTGTTTTTATCCACTCAGAGGAGTAAAGATGTAGCCATGATGTAAGACCAGAACGAGAGAAACCACTGACCTTTACTGAGCTCCCACTGGACACCAACCACTGCTCCGGAACACCCACACTTTGTCCCTACTGAACCTTCATGAGCACAGGCAAGATGGGCATCATCTTTGCAGAGGAGGAGACCAAAGGTCAGAGAGGCAAAGTCAAGTCGGCGGCCTAAAGTCACACAACTGACTGTGAGTGACAGAATCAGGACACAGACAAGGGGCTCTGTGATCCCAGAGTTAGAGCCCTTCCCTGGCCCCCTGCCTTCCCAAGCCTGAGACCCCTCTGACCCCAGCACTGTTAGTGGTCCCAGTAAAGATCTGTCCGTCTCCTGTTCTCTGAACCCCTGTCTCTTCCTGGGAGCCCCGGCGGTGAGACTGAGAGTGTGCTCTGAACGCTGCCCTCTCAGACTGACGGGGAAGTGTCCACCTTCGGAAAAATAAGCGAACCTTAAGAAGCACTACGCACTAGAACTTCAGCTTGTATTATTAAAGGCATCTGAGGTAAGAGAGTCATACTCCTCAGATCAACTAACTGTTGCCGCGACAACAATGGGAGACAATCTATCCATAGAATAAAAACAAAGTTCAAATTAAATGACCACGCTGCCATTTCCCTTTCTTCTCTCTTCCCCTTTTCTTTCTCTTCCAGAAAGGCATCATGTAGAAATGTGATACGTAATTAACTCGCTGCCTCTCTAAAATCCAAAATTAATAGCACTTACGACATTTTATGAGGTGATTTCCTGATAGGCTCACCCTCAACCGAAAGGCCCTGATCCTGTACCAGCGTGCCGTCTACCACCTTGACAAGCCAGAATTTCCAGAACAGCCTCAGCTTCCTACTCTGGATCACCACTAGCTGGGTAAAGTTTCCCTCTTTGCCCTACCACTAAGAAGCTCAGTGTCAAATTTGCAGTGTGCCTCTATGAGCTACATGGGAATTTGTGAGCTGTAGTTTGGGGTATCCATTAGGCTCTTGTTTCGTCTTGTGGTCCTTTGCCCAAATTCCTTAACACTTTTTGGTCTACCATTCTGCATACTTTTTAAAAACTTTTTTTAGAGTAGACGTGCACACAAAATAAAATCCAAAAGGTATAAAAGGGTAAACAGTGAAAGTAGGTCTCCCTCCTCCCCCAGTTCATTTGCCTCTCCAAAGCAATGCTATTATTATCAGTTTCCTAAGGGGCCTTCCTGATACAGTATCCGCACTTACGAGCGTATGCATGTATCTCATGCATACAGAGCACACTAATGGTTATTCAGCTTGCTTTTTTAAGGTATGCACTGTATTGCGTTTAGGAATTTAACCAATTCCCCACTGCCAGGCATTTAGATGGCTTCCGGTCTTTTCTAATCATTCATTTTTGTAATCTTCCCATCTTTCGCAATCAATACCCTATAAAACCATCAGTTGCAGAAACTCATCTGTAAGATAAATTCCTAGAAGTGGAAATGCTGGGTCAAAAGTACCCTAACTGCTTGACTGATTGAGTCATTCATTCATGTTAGTTTTATTTTTTAAATTAACATATAGTTAGCTTTTTGGTGGGTAAGTTCTATGACTATTAAAACACGCTGTCTTGCAGCCATCACAATCAAGATACAGGACAGTTCCATCCTCCCCAAAACCTCATCCATGCTCTCCCTTAGTACCCACTCCTGGCACTGCAGCTTTATCTCTTTAAGCATATCATATAAATGAAATCATACAGCACATACGTAACCTTTTGAGACTGGATTCCTACAGTCAGATAATACCTGTGAGATCTGCCCAAGATTGTTAAAATAGTGGATTACACTGATTGATTTTCAAATAATAAACCAGCTTTGCATTCCTGGATAAATGCCACATTTAAATGTATTGCTGAATTCAATTTGCTGATAATGTGTTGAGGACTCTGTGTGTCTTCATAAGGGATACTGGCCTCCAATGTGCTTCTTTTGTACTGTCCTTGTCTGGTTTTGGTATCAGGGTAATACTGGCTTCATATTATGAGTCACTCCTTCCTCTTCGAAAATTGGTGTTAGTTTTCTTCAAATATGCAGGAGAACTCATCAATGAAACCCCCTCTGGGCTTGGAGATTTCTTTTTGGGGAGGCTTTTAACTAAAATTTCCATTTCATTAATAATTACAGGACAACTTGGGTTATCTATTGCATCCTGGGTGAGTTTTGGTGATTTGTGATTTTCAAGGAAATGGACCATTTCATCTAAGTTATCAAACTTATGTACACAGAGTTATTCATAACATTCTCTTATTATCCTTTTAATTTCTTCAGGGTCTATAGTAGTATCTCCTTTTTTCATCCCTTTTACTGATAATTTGGTTCTCCTCTCTTTTTGTCAGTTTTATTAGCATTTGATTTTGTTGATAATTTCCAAGAACTAGCTTTTGGTTTCATTGACTATTAATTTTTCTGCTTTCAATTTCAGTGATTTCTGGTCTTATGTGTATTATTTTCTTCCTTTTGCTTGCTTTGGGTTTATTTGCTATTTTTACAGTTTCTTAAGGTAGAAAATTAGATTGGAGAACTTTTTCTTTTCTAATCTGACTGGTTTAATGCTATAAATTTCCTTCTAAGCACTGCATCCCACAAATTTTGATAGACTGTGTTTTTGTTCGGTTCAAAATATTTTCTCATTTTCCTTGTGACATTATTATTGTTCCAAAACATATTTAGAAATATGTTACCTGTTTAATTTCCAAGTTTGGGGGGATGTTCTTGTTATCTTTCTGTCACTGTTTTAGTGTAATTTCATTGTGGTTAGCGAACGTATTTTGTGTAATTTTAATCCTTTCCGATTTAGTTTCTTTTATAATGCAGGTTACAGTCTATCTTGGTGACCATCCACGTGTGCTTGAAAAGAATGTGTGTTGTGCTCTTGTTGGAGGGTGGAGCGTTCTCTAAATGTCCATTAACTCATTGACGGTAGGTTCTTCTATGTCCTGGCTAATTCTGTCAATAGTTCTATCAGTTACAAAGAGGGGTGCTGACACTTCAATTGTAACTATGGATTTGTCTACCTGTTTCAGATCTGTCGGGTTTTGTACCATGTATTTTTGCAGGTCTTTTATTAGGTACACACTCATTTAATAGCATTATGTCTTCACTGGTAACATCTCACCTTATCCCTGGTAATTTTCTTTGCTCTGAAGTCTACTTTTTCTGATATTAATGTATCTACTCCATCTTCATTTTGACTAATGTTTTCATGGTAGTGTTATCTTTTTCCATCCTTTAATGTCAACTGCCTGCTTTATATTTGAAGTGAATTTCTTTTAGACAGCAATCTGTCAGGACTGAGCATTCAGACACACAATTGGTATGCTCATACCATTTACATTAAGGTAAATTATTGGTATATTTCAATTTGGGCCTACCATCTTATTTGTTTTCTATTTTTCCTTCCTCTATTTCCTCTTTCCTGTCTTGATTTCAGTTCTTGGAACTTTTGAGAATTCTATTGTAACATACTGTGTTTTTCACTCTCTCTTTGTGTAGTTTAGTGGTTGATCTGAGATTTACAATATATATTTTTCACAATCTAATTAGAATCAATATTTTAGCACTTCAAGTGGAATGTAGAAACTTTACCATCATATCCCCTCCTCCTTCGTGTTTTATTTGTAATACGTATTACATCCACATGTGCTGAAAACCCCATACAACATTATACTTTTTGCTGAAACCAAACATATTTAAAAGAACTCATTAAGAGAACAATGGTCTGCTGTATTCATCTGGACATTTACCATTTCTATTCCTCTTCCTTCCTAATGTTCAAGTTTCCTTCTAGTATAATGTCCCTACTGTCTGGAAAACTTCCTTTAGTAATTTTTCTAGATCTGCTGGCAACAAATTCTCTCAGTTTTCCTTTATCTGAAAAGATCTTTATTTCACTTTCATTCCTGAAGGGCATTTTTGCTAGATATAGAATTTGGGGTTGATAGTTCTTTTCTTTCAGCACTTTAAAAATGCTGAAATCACTTCCTGCTGGCCTCCATGGTTTCTGATGGGAAAATCACAGTCAGCTTCCTTTTTCTTAATTTGTTAATATCTTACACATCTTTTACACGTTAATATAACTGAGAAGTATTACTAACTTACCTAAAGGAACCCATTCCCCATTTCCCAATAACGGACCACAAAGCCACAACCACCTCCTGCCAAGGCTACACCAGGAGCACCTCTTTAAGAAGATTTCATCCACACGACCTCACTGGAGCAGAGGCTCAAAATTTCCCAGCAAGTCACTACTTCTCAAACCTTACGGCACATCGGATTCACCCACAGAGCCTAAACAAAAACAAAACACCTGTTAGACTGGAAGCGAGGTATGAGAAAGAGAAGTCAAGAGCAATTCTAAAGTTTCAGACCTGAAAAAGAAGGCTAAGGCTGTCATTTACCAAAATGGGGAAAGCTGCAAAGGGAACAGGTCCGACAGAGTGGAAAAAGAAAATCAGAGTTGGGACTTCCCTGGTGGCGCAGTGGTTAAGAATCCGCCTGCCAATGCAGAGGACACTGGTTCGAGCCCTGGTCTGGGAAGATTCCACATGCCGTGGAGCAGCTAAGCCCGTGCACCACAACTACCGAGTCTGCGCTCTAGAGCCCACGAGCCACAACTCCTGAGCCCGCATGCTGCAACTGCTGACGCCCTCGTGCCTAGAGCCCGTGCTCCGCAACAAGAGAAGCCACCGCAATGAGAAGCCCACGCACCGCAACAAAGAGTAGCCCCCGCTCGGCGCAACTAGAGAAAGCCCGTGCGCAGCACTGAAGACCCAACGCAGCCAAAAATAAATTAATTAAATAAATTAATTTTTAAAAAAAAGAAAGAAAGAAAATCAGAGTTTAGCTCGGTGCTTGTTAACCACGAAATGTCTATCAGACGTCCAGGTGGAGCTGTCCAGTAGGCAGCTGGCTGCCTACGTCTGGACTTCAGGGGTGAGGGCCTGGCTGGTGGTCAGCGTAGGCATGACATTTACAGCCTGCGTCCAGCGGAGATCTCCCAGAGGCGCCCACGGATGAGGAAGCGCTCGAGAGGCACCCTAATGTTCAGAGGGCTGGAAAGCTGAGGGCGCCCAGCAAAGGAAACTGAAAAAGGGGGAAGAGTGTGGTGACCTGGAAGCCACGGTAAGAAAGTCTCCCAAGGAGCAGAGAAGTGGACAAGGGCTGAGCGAAATAACCGTTGGACCTAGCAACTGCAGGTCACCTGGAAACCAGTCTCAGAGAAATGTGCTCAGTGGTACAGAAGCGTCTCAGGATGGCTGCACTCTACTTTTCCTTCGCAACGTTTATCACAGCTACAATTATCTGTAGGGTTATTTGTTCAAATCTTTCTTTCCCCGATCCCTGGTAAGTTCCAGTGAAGGCAGGGGCCGAATGAGTCTTTGCCCTTCATTATAATAACCAGGATTGATCCACACAATGTCTCAAATTTGTGGAACCCGTGAAAGGACCATGGAATCCAAGAAAGAAGGTTCCTCTTCATTCACAAAACAAAGGACTGTACTTCTGAGACAGCACCGCCATCCGCGCCAAGCTGGCCAGAGCCCTGGTCCATACAAACCCAGCGACAGGAGACCTGAAGGCAGCTATCTTCAAATACATTCTCCCCAGATTTATTCTCAAGAGCTTCGCCAGTCCACCAGCAATTGCCAAAAGTAAACATGGCATACTTGGGCCCATTATTTAACCCGCTGTGGGCAAAGACGGCTATTTTCCTCCTAACAGCCAGCATTCCCTTCTCACACGGCAGTGGTTCTTAAATTTTGGTGTGCATTAGAACAAATGCCTGGAGCATTTGCTAAGACACAACTTGTTGTGCCCCAGCCCCAGAGTTTGTTTCAGTGTGTCTGGGGTGAGAGGCCTGAGAACTTGTGTTTCTAACAAATGCCCAGGTGATGATGATGTTAGCTTGGGGACCACAATTTGAGAACCACTGGTTTAGTGTGATTCTCATAGTTATTCTTGGTCATTTTTGCTTCCCCTAGGAAAAATCATAATGCAAGCTGAGAGAAAATTACTTGCATTTCAAAATTTTTATGAAATTTGAAAAGTTAACTGAAAGTATCAATAACATTTCATCATTTCCTTAAAAATGGCAGCCAAAAAAGAAGGCCCAAACCAAGAGAATGTGGCGCAGTTAGAGTGAAGTCAGCTGTGCCCACAGCGCCCTGGGCAAACCACACACAGCGCCCAGTGCGCTTCACGGGCCAATTTATTAACAAAAAGTCATGACAGCCACACCCCGAGTACTAACTCTGGGCCACACACTGTGCTAAACATTGGGCAAAAATGCTTCACATACATTATCTGTTAATTTATAAATTAACAGGCCCATTCTGCAGATGAGGAAACAGAGAAGTCACTGGAGCAAGGTCATACGGACAAGAAGAGGGGACGCCGGAAATCAAACCCGAGCCTTCAAGTCCAAAGATCTTGGCTGGTGTTCGTACCTGAACCCTCGGCTCACCACGGGCTCCTTGAGACATGTCTACCCATCCGCTTTTGTGTTTCCAGTGCCCAGTACAAGACCTGGCCCCAAAATGGCACAAGGTTTGCTGAACAAGCAAACTAAGGGATCTATGGAGGGCACAGGCTCACCCTCTCACACTGTGGTCCATTTCTCATTCACAGGAAACGAACAACGATACCAGCAAACACTTCCTAGCACTTGCGACATTCATAACTGCTTGGAGCACATGATGTATACTCACTCATTTAATCCTCACCACCTTGGAGGTAGGTACTATTATTCTTCTAATGTTAAAGAGCAGGAAAATGAGGCTCAGAAGGGTTAAGGAACTTGCCCAAAGTCACACAGCCAAAGTGTAGCAGAGCGGGGATCCAAACGCAGTAAGTCTGACTCCAGAGTCCATGCTTTTAAATCACTACGTGATGCTACTTCTCTCAAGTACAAAAAACTTCCAAAGAGAAAGGGAAAAGGAATTAGAGTTTACTAAATATCTTAATTATGCTTTAGCTCTAACTAGAGTTATTGTCACCATTTGGGATCACAAGTCTGGACACTCGGACCCCAGTGATGGGCTCTCTAAAGTGGGGAGGGGAGGCTGTGTGAGCCGACACCTGTGACAGCAGCCAGCTCGAGCGTGGTGCCCAGGAGCTTCCTCCCAGGGGCAGGTCCCTGGCTCTGGATCCCTCTCAGGCCTTGCCAGCTTGGGGGAGGAGGGGACAGGGTGACAAATGAGAGGGCCAGAGACACAAAGCACGAGCAAACAGGACAGAGGCAGGATTGTATGACGCTGCAGGTACGATTACATCCTTTATTATTGATGGTTAGAGCCAGATGGTCCTCTTCTTTGCAGTACTGTGCTACTACATAATTAGCTGACCTAGTCATTTCAGTTCACAAAAATCCTTTAAGTCCAAGAACATAATCCATGTTCACCTTAAAAAAAACAGGGTACGACACGCATAACAAAGAAATTCAAACATGACGCAAGTGACATTAAGAGCCATGGGAAAATCTATTTAGCATAATGGTTACTTTTTTGAAAAGCGTAGATTTCTTTAAGAATTTTATAACAGCTTAGCTACTGAGTTTCCTAAGAAATGTATAGCTTAGCTCTGCATACAAACGCATCATATTTTAATTGTATGCTATTTTAACAAGCCTACACAATAAGTGATTCAAATGCAAAATGTAACAGTCTATAAAAATGAATTCCAACACTGACTTACATTGTGAGCTTCCTAGGTCCAGAAAACTGCTATAAGGAACACTACACAACATTCAAAACATCTTTAATTTGACGAGGCATAAAAAACGAAGTATGTGCAAAGCCAGCTTGTTGTCCAAGCCAGAGCCCCAGCACGTGCTCACACACTGCACCCCTGGACCTCACGTGTTTATACTCAGAGGGCCGCAATACTCTGCAGCCCCACTGCCACCACTGCACCGAGCCAGACCCCACTGCTCCCACCTGGGCTAGTCCAAGAGCCACACTCTCGCCAGGGGGACCTCCTCACTCCCTACTTAAGTAAAACCCTTCAGGGGCTCCCCAGAGCCTCCAGGTTAGAGACAGGTTCCGAATGCATCATATCCCGCCCCACAGGCCCCATGGACAGCCCCTCTCACTGCTCCCTGGGTTCACGCTGCACGAGCCGCCCAGCACCTGCCCCTCCCTTCCTGCAGGGGCAGAGCAGCTGCAAGGGCCTGGCACCAGCTCTGCCGCTTACTAGCCGCACAAGTCACTCAGCCTGGTCTCAGGGCTTCTTTGGTAAAATGAAGACGGTAACAGTACCTTCTTCATGAGGTTGTTGTGAGTTTTAAATGAACTAGAAGCCCACGTGCTGGCTCACTTATCGCCAGGACATAGTGATCACTCAGTACACGATCCCCATCACTATCAATTCTCTGTCACACCTTTAAACCCAGACTTCTGTGCCGCCTCGCCCATCAGGCCCGGCCTCCCTCCCCACGCACCTGTGCTGCTCCCTGCGACACCTGCGCTGGAATCACTCCCTCACCAGAGGGGTGCTCTGGAGCTTGCGTGCAGTGCCATCTCTCTAACTCCAGTGCTGGCACTTAGAAGTGTTTGCTGAACAACTGTCCGTGAATACAAAACTGAGGTTGGGGGGTAAGGCGGCTGCGGGGCAGTGTCACAGCACCGGGCAAGCACCGCACTGTTAGGATGGCTGGGACCCAGGGCCAAGCAGAAGATGCGGGTGGTAACAATCAGGGCTGCCGAGGCCGCTGACAGCCCCGGCCTGGCTGAGTCTGTGCTCGAGCCCCCCTTCCTGTAAAGATGAGCACACGCCTCCAGCGGCTAGCATCACTCCCTCCACGGGGAGCGAAGTAGCCCAGCGGTGGTGAGATTGCACAGGCCTGGCCTGACCCTGAACCCCATCCTCTCCCCCCAAGACACGTGGGCAGCGTCGGCCCGCGAGGGGAAGAGGTCATACTGCAGCCCGGGTAACGGTGGCCTTAGGTTTCCTGGTCCAAGGAAGCACTGGAAGGATTAAGTCCTTCCCAAGAAACCCCTGGGATCAGAGAGGGAGAATTCTTTAACATCAAACACAATTAATAAAAGTTTGATAGTAAACACATTTGCAACTCTTATTGAAAAAAAACTGACTAAATTTCATCAAGTTATAAATATCTAAAGCCCAGCTCTCTCAACTGAGCTTTCCTATGTGTGCATACAAGCTGTAAGAAATGAAAAAGGTTAAAGTCATCCACATTCTGAAGACAGACTTAAATTTTAGGTACTTAGCATGCAAGTTAAAACAAAGCTTTCCAATTTCAAAGCCTCAATAATGGACATTTTTGCACGGTTCATAAATGTTGGCTGCACAGCATATTTCTGTGTTTTTGTATCTTGTATACCTTTTGTATTTTCTTTGACTCTTTCTGAGCATTCTCTCGGAGTGGTACTTTTCCAAATAACTTCCATCCCAAGTCATTTTGTTTGTCAAGTCTTGCATTTTGTTTTCTAGCAAGCAAATTCCTATAGGAAGAAAATAAAAGGGTTAGGGAATTGTTGGGTATTTACAGAAACACTAGGACAGCCGAATCACTCTCTAATGAAAACAGGTAGACTTTCCTTTGAGAGAACAATGTGATGAATCACAAACTTTAATTCTGCAGATTTGATTTTCATGTAGACAAAGAATTATGAAGCAGGTGAAAAGACCTTGAACCACAATAAGTTTTTTGTTATTCAACAATAACATGTACAATTTCTATCATTTAGAGTAAGGAAATATATTATAGCGTAACAAAGCATATCCAAAAAAGTGAGCTTTGAAGTCAGACCAAACTGAATTGAAACCCTGGCTCAATCACTCACTAGCTGTGTGACTCTGACCGGTATATTAACCTCTCTGAGGCTCAGTTTCCTTATGTCTAACAAGGGTCACTATATGAATTAAAATTACAGGTACATGATCAGTGCTCAAAGGATAACAGTTGTTTTACTACTTAAACCTCTAGCTTAGTTTAAATTATCTATAAGGTAAATCTATATTATCTATTTATAAAGAGTCTCCATGTATCATAAAAAGAAAGCCACTCATGAGATAATCACAAGGTCTTCTCTCCCAACAACATGTAAACAAACCCAGATAACATAAATAAATCCCAAATGGTACTACAAAATGAACTATGTTTTGGAATGCATTGTATTGGTGCATTCATTAAAAAAAAATGGTTTCTAGGGCTCACTGGAAAGTATAAGATGAGCATGAAGCATCTTGTGTGCTAGAAAGAAGGTGCTCAAAGAAATATGGGGACAAGTTTAATGAAAACAGTACCCAGCTTGAAAAGGGCTCTCACTAGCTAAATCCGGAACAATGTAATCATCAAAATAAATAATGGGATTATAACCCATCAAATGAAAAAGAAATCCATGAGCCCAAGTGGATATGGATACAAATACACAAATAGAGGAGGAAGGAAAACTCTTAGAATGCCCCCTAATAAGTAGAGAAAGATTGATGGGGTTAGGAATTAATCAATGGATGCTAAAACTAGTAGGTGAAAGTTGGATGAAGAAAAGGAATTTTACATAGTTTGAAAGTATCTCCCACAAATTACTTGTAATTACAAAGGCAAAAATAGTTAACTTTACAGTCGAGAAACCTCGTTAGCCAAGTGATCAAAGCTGGCATCCCCAATGTCACATGTCACCTGCTCTGATGCTGAGAACAACACACCATGTCGATAGTGGTTACCAAAAATGCATCACCTGAATGTAACCATGAGGAAATGCAGACACACCCAAACTGAGGGACAGCCTATGAAATAATGAACCTGACTCTAAAAATGTCAGTGTCACATGTGGACAAAAAAATAGTGCCTGTCGTTTCGGTAAACAAACAACGTTGCCTCCATCCAGCCATCAGCCACTGTAGCCATCTCAACGGGGCGCCCTGAGGAGATTCTGGATGGAGGAAAACCGGGATACTGGCCCTAGATAGTGAAGATGCATACCAAAGGGATAATTTCAATCAGCCCAGACTCCTACATCTCCCCATACAATCGTTAACTTGAGATGTCTGTTTTTTGCGATTAGCAGTAATCTTTTGATGTTCAACTGCAGGGTTTTTTGTTTTTGCTTTTTTCAGCAAAAACTCCTATATATCCTGGCTCCTTGCTTATCTCTTTGGAACAGTCCCTCAGAGCTATCTGAGAGGCTGCCTTCCTGGGCTATAGTCCTCAGTAAGGCCACGAAATAAAACATAATTCTCAACTTTTAGGTTGTGCATTGTTTTTTTCAGTCGACAAAGAAAGGCTGAAGAATTGTTCCAGATTAAAAGGAGGCTAAAGAGACCTGACAATTAAATGCGGTAGGTGGATCCTGTACCGCATCCTGGACCATGGGCCTAGAAAGGTATAAAGAAGACTATCGGGACAACGGACGCAATTTGAACATAGAGTATAGAGGAGAACAGCATTGGGTTAATATTAAATTTCCTGATCTTGATAACTGTACTACGGTTACAGAAGAGAATGCCCTTGTTCTTAGGAAACATACTGACATACTTAGGGGTAAAGGGCATGATGCCGCCAAATGATTCTTCTAATGCTTCCTCAAAATTCTCATACACTTACATAGAATAGATACCACACTCACAGAATGAATAAAACACTGGAGTGAAATGTAAATGGCTAGTGAATTTGGGTAAAGGACATAAGGGAATTCCCTGTATTTTTCTTGCAAAGTCTCAGGAAATTTGAAATTATATAAAAAAAAAGTTATACAAAAACTTTCAAACAAGGTTTCTTTGTATTCTTCCTTGTTTTTCTGTTGTGGTTATAATAAAACCTATTTCAGAAATGGTTTCATACCCCAAGGCAATTTCTATTTACATTAGTAAGAAATGAAGTTTGAGGTGTCTCCAGGCCCAACCTGTTGAACATCTAAGATTCAGCCAGCCGTGAAAGGCTTGCGCAATTAAAACCAAGCTAAAACCTCAGCCACCCAGAAAGGTTCTAAGAATTTGGGCATCCAGAGCCTGGATTCACTAAAGGCTAACATTTTGCTAAAGAGGAGTTGACTCTGAGGAAGGGAACTGGGTGCAAGGGACAAAAGGTGAGGAAACCAAACGCACCCAGAAAGGGGAGGGGCCAGGAGTGAGAGGTACGCCTCCCAAAGGACCCTGACCTTGCTCTGGAGGGACGTGAGTTGCTGAGGGTCTAGAGGGGTAACAGTAGAGAACCGCTAAGAAGGGACTGGGTACGGGGAAACTCGAAGTCTGGCCTTTGTGATCTGGGAGGCTGAGTGTAAACGGTGGTGCTATTCGCTGAGACCGACCAGCAGGAGGTGAACCAGGAGGAACAGAAGCCTTGGTTTCTCCGCCCACTGCTAAGGCTACATAATTTCACACAAATGTAGTGCAGATAAAGTTTATCAAAAATCAAAGTTGTGGGACTTCCCTGGCGGTCCAGGGGTTAAGACTCCGCGCTTCCAGTGCAGGGGGCGCGGGTTCGATCCCTGATCGGGGAACTAAGATCCCACGTGCAGCATGGCGAAGCCAAAAAAATCAGAGTTGCAGAATTATTTTTAGCATAAGAGCTTAAGCTATACATAATGGGCCATGACTTTTGAAAGGTCTGTAAAAGGTATCTTTGGATATATTACTTTCTGTGAAGTTGAGGTCACCACAAGTACCAGGAGCTCTGAGCAGAAAGGAATCCCTCCCTAGCTTCAGCTGTTGTGCCATCTGCAGCCCTGGTGCAGGCACAGGGAGCGGGGAAGCCCAGCCAGAAAACAGTTCCGGCCCCCTGCTCCCCTTTCAGGTCGAGGGTCATGCGGAGCCTGGCATGGAGCTGGCTGCTGGGCCCAGGAGCCAGGTGGCCCCAAGGACCCGCCTCTGCCCATCACACGACCCAACCCCACTCCGGGGGCCAGGTGCAGTGAGAGAACACGGGCGGCGGGGCGAGCCGTCCCTTTGGCACCTGTGCCGCCTTCCTGACTGGGTCTCAGAGGAGCCCTCAGGGACGCCCGCAAGTGGCGAGGCTCCTCCCCAGTCCAGGAGGGCCCAGAGGGAAGACGCGTCTGTGGATCCCTCAGGAGGTCCCCACGTGAGCTGTGTGACCACAGCGTTAGCCCAAGCCTGGCCCTCAGATGCCTAAGAGCGCTCTCGTGCTGCTGGAGAAGGCAGTGGTCACAGCCGCCATCCTTGACACGTCACCAGGTGGCAGAACACGGGGGCTGTGTGACTGAAGCTTCCTTTAGCAAGTCCTCACTTACTGAACTCGGGTTACTCTGCAAAGCCTTCCCTGTCTGGCTGCCACCAGCCCAGCCGTTTCTAGAGCACTCACCAAGTTATTCCGTGTTCGTTGGAGGCACTCTGTCTGCTCCCCTCTCCACACACCTTTCCCCTGGGGTGGGGTGGCCCAGACGGCAGGGCAGAGTCATCTCTGCACCCCCAGCGCTCTATCCAGCATGTGCCTGCTGGCAAACGGAGCAGCCAGCATAGGCGTCTGCAGGGGACGTGAGGAGGCAGGGCGGGAGCCGCCCCAAGGCCAGCGGGGGCCACCTCCAAGGGTGGGGCACACGCGTGGGCACCCTCAAGGCAGGGCTCAAGGCAAGAGAGACGTGTCTGGAAAAATCAAAGCCCAGGACTGAGAATTACACAGAGGTGGCCTCTGAGCGGGGGTAGGAGTCCCCCTGGAAAGGAGGGGCAGTGGAAGGCGGGGGGCTGGGCGAGGTCGGGGCAGGGGGTGGCAGAGGAGAGCACCACAGCTGGCTCCTGGGGGAGGCAGCCAGTGGGGGCTGATGGCTCCAGGGGAGCGCCTGAGCACCGTGCCAAGGAGGCGATGAGAGCCAGGCATCCCAGTGAAGGGCCCTGCGGTGCGAGGGCTAAAATCCTTCGCCGTAAGGAGAGCAAGCACTTCCTCTATTGGCCGCATTAGAGACCTCGGCTGATGGCCTCAATTCGGTCTCTGAAGGGCAAAAACAACACAGAAGTGGAGGAGACGCTTACCTGCACCTGAAGGGAATCAGACCACCAAGGGCTAATAAAGAAACCGTGCCGTTCCTGGATACGTCCCCTGTCTCCAGTCCACAGGGCACAATGACAATCTTACCAAAACTGTCCACATGGAGGTTCCCTGAGAGCCACCCAGGACTCCAGATGATGAATCCTGCCCCGCCTACCTGCACACATGCGGACACAAGCACACCAAGATGGCACCCCTCACCCCCGCCTACCTACACACCACACACACACACACACACACACACACACACACACACATGCGTGCGTGCAAGAGGGCATGGCTTAACTCCTCACTAGCCCCCTTCTTCCAAGGGGCCACTCAAATCCACTCAAATCTACCCTCCTCACAGCCGGCAGGGGAAGCACCTGAAGACTCTTCCGAAGACAGAGGACAAGCATGTCTCCCAAGAGGCTGACCGTGACGTCAAGCCTCCACCAGCCCTGCCCCAGAAGCACCCTCTACAGGCAGGGGACCAGAGTGGAGATGCCCCTCAACAACCCACCAGGCCTCATTCATTCAACGAATACTCTCTGAGGGCCTCAACTATACTGAACAACAGAAAAGGCAGCCTTATGTGCTTAGACACCTTCGGCCTCTCCTCAGGCTAACTGCAAACCGCTGGACCCAATGGCTATGGTCTGGCCGCCCCCTCGGGCCCGGGCCTTTAAGGGCCTGTGGTCCCGCGTGTGTTCGCCCCACCCTTTCCCCCGCTGTCCCTCGGGCACGGCTCTGTGACCCAACAAGCCCTGGGCGCCTGCAGAACTCCAACGCCATCTCTGCACACAGCGGCCAGGGCCGTCTCTTGAAAGCACGGATGGACCTCGCAGCCCCGGCCCCAAATCCCTTCAGTGGCTTCCAGCTGCTTGCGGCACCGTCACACATGCTGTTCCCTCTGCCCTCAAAGTGCTCCTGAAAGAGGAGCCACGAGTGCCTGCCTCACGGGGGGTCGTGAGGATTAAACGAGGCACTGGACCCCGCAGGCCGCACAGGCACTTGCACTCACACTTGGCCACCGAAACTCCGCTTGGGGACTGAGCGCTGGCGAGCAGGGAGTGACTGTCCCCAGGCTCAACGCCCTTCAGCCCAGCCAGCCCTCTGCACCCGAAGGCAAGGCTTCAAGAACTGCGGGCTGAAGGAAGGTGACCTAGGAGGCTCCGGCTCCACCTCAGGAAACACACTTTGGGGGCTGTCAACGGTTAAGCCACATCCAACTGCAAGGGAAGAGCCTCATCCTGAAAGTCTGAGGGAGGCAAGAAAAAGGAGCCAGGGTCTCCCCTGGCATCTATCCCAGGGCTTTTTGCAAAATATTTATTCTTGTCTCAATACGCACCAACTCAGAGGACAAGACACGGGACACCGATGACCAAGTAATGTTCAACGTAACAGTGCGTCAGGTCCTGCCAGCTCCCCCGTGGGGCTGGACGTACACAGGCACCGCGGACGCCATGCCGCAAGAAACTAGCGCCATCAGATTTAGGAGCAAGCTTGCTTACTGACATTTAACTGGGACAAGATGGACCTGTAGGATCCCAGTCCTCACCAGGAAGAGTCAGGTATGAGCCCGCTCAGATCCTGACCACACCTTCCCTTTCCTCAACCTCCTCTGCACTCTAAGTCACCAGGATCCTTACTGCTGCAGGCTTGTCCCCTGTGCCCCACTGACAGGAGGTACAGAGAAAGCTGACATCTGAAGAGGCAAAAGGCGGCTGAGTGTGAGTGGGGAAAACAACACCTGGAGACTTGAACACCCCTCACCTGACAAAAGGTTTGGCCCTGCACTGACCAACACCAGAGCCACTAGCCACATGCGGCCACTGAGCACTTGAAGTGTGCACATGTTGAAATGATGTATTGGATTAAAAAAGATTTTCTTTCAAGTGTCACAAAAAGACTGAAACAACCCAAGGGTTCATGATCTATTCATAGGCAGGCTTAAAGGATCAGGGGAGCCTTGAAGCTTACACAATCTGGGGAATCCTCTTTAAAGAAAAAAACCTAATTAGGTACAAGTGAGGGGTCCTGAAGGTTAAGTATCATTAATGTGGTCATAAACCCAATTCTATGTCTTTGGCTTCTGAAACCTGGGACGAGTGACACAGTGGCTGCCGGTGCTCACAGGTGACGAAACTCCAGCAGGTGAAACTCCAGCACCAACTTATGTCCAACGTTCCATGTCTCTGTTTTTAGACAAGCGATCGTAGAGCCAAAAAACCAATACCCTTTCTTCATAGGTGTTGTGAGGCTGAGGTTGTTACCTTCACCTCCACCCCCCACGAACTTAACTTTCCCAAGTTACCGAAGCCAAAAGAAGGCGATTCCGGGAGCAATTAAAAATGCTCGCTGACGAGACTATGAGGTGCTAGACCTGGGTCCCTGTGCTCGCGAGCATCAAGGCACTGTGCGTGCGCTGATAGGAGTGCGGGCCCTACAGCAGGCACTCAAGTACCTTCCTAGATACTATTGACCTGTGATTTTGTCTTCGTCACCGGAATGTAAAGTCCACGAGGGTGAATGCTGTCTCTTCTATTTACTGTGGTGCCTCTAGTGTCTGGAACAGTTCCTGGCATATAGGAAAAGACTCAAACTTACTGAGTGCATGCTTTTTCAGGGAATTTTCATAAAGATTACATGAGAATTATTCCTGCCCATTTAAAATAGGAGAAGCTAGGATTCGGAGAGGTTGAGGAGTCCTGCCCAGAGAGACACAGCTAAACGACGCAGAGCGAGGCTGCTCCCTGCCAGGTCTGGAGTCAGGGCTGTCCCAGAAGACGGAGGACAGCTGGGACGGAAGGACGCAATCCTCCCTGACCTGGTGGGGCAGGTTCCACAAGCCACCGACGCTCCTCAGGGGTCCTCAGGGGTTTCTCAAAACTTCTCAGAGTCTTAAGAAATAAACCTCTAAAGTCCTCCTCCTTCAAGACAATGTACGCTTGAACTCCCGTTTGTAATTCAGTAATTACTTGGGGCTTCTTGCCCTCGCCCTCCTGTCTCATTAACAAACTGTTAGCAAATCCTGCTTCCAAAGCAATCAGAAACGAGCGGAAACGTAGCATTCAGCTGCCCCGAGAACTCCCTGGCCCAGATGGGTATCTTCTCCACCACTTCCTGCATCACAGATCACCTGTCAGGCACTGGTCCTGCACCAGGCACTTCTAGTGTATCTTATGTGTGAAACAACCCTACAAGAAAGGTATTATAGTTACTACCACACAGACAGGACACAGGCTTGGTGAGGTTAAGCAATTTGCTTCTCAAGGGACATATCAATCGTGACGCTCATCTGAGGTAGAGAAGGGAAAAATCTCCACTGATTCCACTAAAGTTCCACCTCATAGGTAATTTTTCCAGATGTCCACCCCTCAAAAACTGACATGCTCCACTGCCACATATACTTACGCTGCGCCTCTGACTCCGCTCTGAAAACGCAAGGGGAAGAGGCTAGCCCACTTCAACTGCCACAGAAACACCAAAGATAAAACAGCATTGGGCAAAGCAAACCTCCTGTGCGATAAAATTCTCCCTCCCCTGTGGGAAATAGGAAATGAGTAAGAAAGACACTGAGGCGTTATTACTGCGATCAAAATCATTGTGCCAAAAGTTCCCAGCTCCACACACAACTAAAAGTACCCGGAGTCTCTCCTCTTTCAGAAAATGTTACCCAAGTAGCATCTGACGCTAAACATTTAATCCCCTAAAAACAGTGATAACACGCAAGGGAGGGGGGCGCAGGCAGTCAGCACGGATGTAAACACAGGCCCAAGGACTCGGGCACACACACAGCACACCCTTGCTGGATCAGACCCATTTTAAACTGAGGAACATCCAAGGAAACAACTCTGCGCCCACGGTGGGGTGGGCGGGCTAAATCATGTTAAAGCCTCCATAACGTGGTAGAAACCTTGCTCCAGTTAAGTCTCCAATTACAAAAGCAAGAAAGGCAAGACAGCAACCACAAACCTGCCCATTAACAGGAGCGCCGGGGAGCAGGCCATCACATCTACTCTACGGTAAGCACCCGGGTCTGCAAGGCCAGCCACAGAGGCGCTGACCCTCCCCTGGAAACATTCCTGACCAGCTGGAGCCACAGTCCCAGGAAGCACCATGGGCGCCCTTCCGAGCCCTGCTCCACACCGTCTGGAAGGTTGAGGCATGCAGGGCGGAGCGGACCAGCTGGAAAGGCAGGCAGTGCGGGTAGGCAGGGCTCTGACTCCTAACTAATCACAGGGAGGGAGGGTGCGGGCAGTCTGGGAAGCAAAGCTGAGTGACCGGGTTCCTGGGCCCCAGCACAGCTCTGCTCTCGCATCTCAGCGCCCTGCCGAGACCCAGAGCCACACCACGCCAGGACAGGCGAACGACCACCAAACCCACGGGCACTGCTGACTGAGAAGCAAGGCAAAATGTATCTGGAACCACTTTGAGCAACTCCTTTGGGCCAGACCCTGCACTTTGTGAAGAAGCAACCAGGTATTTAGGTGAGTCACAAACACGGTCACATAAATCTCTGTCCAAATACCTGCATTAGAACCATCACTAGGGGATTCTCCCTCCATGACTTCAAGTAGGGTTAAAAAATTTTAAAGCTGAGTGACCCTAACCCTAACCCTAACCTAACCCTAGGGACCCTGACCCTAACCCTAACCCTAACCATAACACTTTAAAATATTCCCATGAAAGCTTTTTATTATTTTTTAAAATTCATATACAATAAAACTGTACAGGTTTTTGGTGTACAGGTCTATGAGTTTTAACACACTGGTCAGTTCGTTTACCCACCAGAGAAAAATCTTACAGAAACTCTTTGAGAAAACAGAAGGAAGAACATTCCTCAACCCGTTTTATAAGGTCAGCATAATCTTGATACCAAAACTTGTCAAGGACATTATAAGAAAGGAAAATTACAGGCTACACTCTTATGAATACAGAAAAAATTTTTAAAAACACAAAATATTAGCAAATCAAATCCAGTAACAGATATAAAGGATGATCTATCAAGAACAAGTTGGGATTATTCTAAGAATGCAAAGTTAGCTTACTTAACATTAGAAAAATATGTTATTCACCACATAAACAAAATAAAGGAGAGAACACATATAACCGTCAATAGATGCAGGAAAAAAGCATTTGATAAATGCAACATATTCATGATTTTTTTAAATCATAAAACTAGGAATAAAAGGGAACTTCCTTAATCTGATAAAAATATTTATTATAAAGTAAGAAATCTGATGAAAGGTATCTTACCGCAAAAATCACACTTAATGACGAAATGGTGAAAGCTTTCCCAGAGACCAGCACCACACAAGGCATTCTGCCAGCACCACTTCAATTTAGCACTGTATGGGAGTTCCTAGTCATGCAATAAGGCAAGAAAACTAAATAAAAGGTATAAGAATCGGAAAGAAACAAAACTCATCCACAGACAGCGTGATTTTTTACAGAGAAAATCCGAAAGAATCCACAGATAAACTATCAGAACAACTGAATTTAGCAAGATCATGGGATTCAAGGCCTACACACAAAAATTAACTCCACTTCCAACGAACGTTTATAAAATGACATTTTAAAAACCATCAAAAAATAACAAATATCTTGGAATAAATTTAATGAAAGAAACACAGGACCTTTACATAAAAAAAATTATAAAGTACTGTGGAGAAATTTTTAAAAACCTAAATAAATGGAAGGACATACCATATTCAGAGATCAGATGTCTTCATATAGTAAAAGATGACCAACAGAGTCAACATAATCCCAAACAAAATCACAGCAGATTTTTTGTGGTAATTGCTAAATTGATTTTAAAATTTATATGGAAATGAAAAGGACCTAGAATAACCAAAACAATGTTAAAGAAGAACAAAGTAGGAGGGCTTACTCTATAGATATTAAGACTTATTATATAGTAATAGTAATTAAAAGAATATTAGTGAGAGGACAAATAGATGATGGAACATATACAGTCACCGGATTTATTTCAAAGGCTCAGTGGGATGGATAATCTTTACAATAAATAAACATCAACCACTCACTGCCTCACACTATAACAGAAAATTAATTCTGACAGATCATGGATCTAGTTGGTAATGGCAAAACAAAGCTTCTAGAAGATAACACAGAATTTCTTAAACAGAACACAAAAGGCACTAACCATAAAAAGAAAAATTCTATAAAGCAGAATTCATTACCATTAAGAACTTTTGTTAGTTAAGAAAACAAAAGTTAAAAACATTAAGAGAATAAAAAGGTAAGCCATAGTGCAGGAGAAGATATTGCAATACGTATGTCTCACAAAGGACTCTCCTCCTGAATACAGAAAGTATACCTACAAATCAGTAAGACAACCCCAGATAGGCAGGTCACAAAGGAAGGTGCCAAATGGTCAATATGATATAAAAAAGTGCATCAAATCATTAGTCATCAGAGAAATGTAAATTGAAACCAAATGCCCTTACCCTATTACCAGAATGGCAAAAAGAAAAAAAAAAAAAAAAAAACAGAAAATTGAAAATTGCTAGTCCAAGTATATACTGGTACAACCACACTGGAAAACCACTTAGCAGTGCCCACTAAAGCAGACCCAGCGATTCCACCTGAGGTATATGTGCACCAAAAGACATTATGATTAGCATTCTCCCCAGTAGTCAAAAGCGGAACAAATCAAACATCCATCCATAGGAGAACATAAAGAGATATATTTGTTCAACTGAAAACTATACAGAATGAAAGAAAACAAATACTGCTGCCACACAATGACCACCTGGGTGAACCTCAGACAAAGTAGAGCAAAGAAAGCCAGATGCAAAAGTATATGCTGGGACCTAGAGACTGTCATACAGAGTGAAATAAGTCAGAAAGAGAAAAACAAATACCGTATGCTAACACATATATATGGAATCTAAAAAAATAAATAAATAAATGGTTCTGAAGAACCTAGGGGCAGGACAGGGATAAAGACGCAGACGTAGAGAATGTACTTGAGGACACGGGGAGGGGGAAGGATAAGGTGGCATGAAGTGAGAGCGTGGCATGTACTTATATATACTACCAAATGTAAAATAGCTAGCTAGTGGGAAGCAGCCACATAGCACAGGGAGATCAGCTCGGTGCTTTGTGACCACCTAGAGGGGTGGGATAGGGAGGGGGGGAGGGAGAAGCAAGAAGGAGGGGATATGGGGATATATGTACATGTATAGCTGATTCACTTTGTTATAAAGCAGAAACTAACACACTATTGTAAAGCAATTATACTCCAATAAGATGTTAAAAAAAAAAAAAGTATATGCTGTATGACTCCATTTACCTAACATCCAAAAAAAGCAAAACTCATCCAGGGAGATGGAACTCAAAACCATGGCTGCCTCTGGGGAGTGAGGTGCTGACCAGGAAGGGGTGTGACTGGGGGCACTGGGATACTCTCCAGGGCACACGAGTGAGGGCTCACATTGTCCATGTTCAACAAACACTAACTCAGCTCCAGCCACTCTCCTCTGGAGCCTTCCAGGCTGATGGGCCTCCTTCCTCCCGAGTCCCTCCTTTGTGCCCCCAAGAGCACTTTTACATTGATTTTACATTGATGTCTGACAGAGAGCTGGGGACTGTATGTTAGTTATTTATGCATCACCTCCCACTACACGGGGAGGGGTCCTCCTTGGTCTTTGTACCCCCAAGGCCTGGCATAAAACCTGCTGGATTTGCTGCATTAGCAGGTAATTCATTAACTAACCCTGAAACGCACTCCCGCCTGTGCGCCTCTCACTGATAAGTCAGAGTGCAAAACAAAATCCAGTGTTCTCCTGCGTAACGACCTCCTTGAAATCTCCTTCGAACGCTCCCAACATCTAAATACAGGAAGGAAAAATTAAATAGAGATGCCTTCTCTAACACCAGCTTAGGTTTTTACAAGGAGAGAAAGAGAAGGCAGGGTGAAAATGCCTATGTAATGTAGTACAGACGTTGCTAAGGAAAAAAATACAAATTTATTCTTAATCTCCGACTGAATACTAAAGAAGAGAGGAAAAGCAGAGTTGCTAGTCAGTAACAATCTGTAAGCATCACAAATCATGAGTGGTCTGGGGACCGCAGCGACAAGTTGAGAGAAGGGAGGATATGGCCACGTTCTTTCACTTTTAGGGAACATAAGGAATAAGATCTGCCCTGAGGCGGAAAGAGCAAACACAGGATTCAGCGTCAAGCAGATGCGGCCTCAGATCCCAGCTTCACAACAAGCTGCCTGACTTTGGGTAAGAAATGAACCTCTCAAGTTTTCTCAGTGGAGCAGAGGCACCACCGCTCAGTTACCTGGTTTGCGACTGTTAAGTGTGCTTATCAGTAACACTAAAAGCATTCATTCATTATACAGGGCCAAGCATCTCATCTCATTTCATCCTGACCCGCGTCATACATGTTATTCTTTTCATTCGACAAGTACACATTGAGCACTGATCATGTCCAGGGCTGTGTTAAGTTCAGGGAATACAATCGATGACGACCAGAGACACAGGTCCCCATCCCCAACGGGCTTCCGTGTGACTTTCAAGATGAGGAAATTCAGAGACATAACCTTGCCTAAGGTCACGCAGTAAACTGAAAGGCTTGGATTTGGACTTAAGTCACCAGTATTTTCCCCTGGTGGTTCTCAATCCCGGCTGCAAACTAGAATCACGTAGGGAGCTTTTTCAAAAATCCTAATGCCCAGCTCTCACCCCAAACCAATTAAAACTGATCTCTGAGGGCAGGGCCTGGACACTTTTTGTTGGTTTGCTTTTTAAGTTTCCCGAACAATTCTATTGTGCTGCAAGGGCTGAGAACTTTGCTCCTTAGCTAATAAATGTTCCCTTCCTATTCTATCTTGTTTCTTTAATTGATGCTTTAATCTACACATACAAATTTAAGATTAACTCCTTTCCAGCAGTTTCCATGAAGAGTGAATTACTTTTAGATTTTGCTTTAAACTATTCCAACAATTCTACTCACTAGAGTAAAACCAAACTGTGAACACCTGCCTTACAGTGTAAACTTTTCTAGTGTCTTCCAGTCTCCTCTGTTTCCACTAACCAGGCTACCTGGTCAGGTAGCTCTGGAGCTCACCTGGTGTGCCCTCTCCCTCCACTGCAGCATATCCAGGCCACGTCCCCTGGATTTGCTGGAACCCAGCAGATCCCTATCTTTTCTCGTGTGGAAAACGCTTAGCCCAGAGCGTACACAAAGCAGGCCCTGCCCGTGGGCATTAAAACAAACCAGTCTCTTACATGCGGCTCCAGGGACAAGAGTCCATACTGTGCAAGTGAACAGAACCAAGCCACGTTCTAATGTTCCAGGGCCAGTCAAGAACATTGACGGGACATCAGTTGGGCGTCAGGCATGACAAAGACCCAGGCCCTGTCCCTGAGAGGCTCACAGTAAGAGCAAGACACAGAACAAAACCAGACTAAGCGAGGCTGCAGGAACAGAGAGCGGAATGGCAGGAGGAAGCTGCCTCTGCCCTGGCCACGCTGGGAAGGCTTCACAGAAGAGGTGCCAGCTGTGCTGCGCTGTAAAGCTGTGCGGAAATCGGCCAAGGGGACACAGAGCAGAGGGGAAGAGAGACTCTCAGGTAAAGGCAGGGCAGTGTGAACCAGCAATGCTGGGCTCAGAGCATTCAGTCCCGTGAGCCAGAGCAAGGGCCCAGGAGAAGCAGATGAGGAAACCAAAGGCATCTCTGCATTCTGTAGACCGTAGGATCTGGAAGGACAAATCCTCCCAGACTTCAATTTACAGTAACCTGAGGCCAGAGCTACGAGCAATTCTAACAGTCCATCAGCTCTCCTTGAGAGTTTCCTCATTCATAAAACAAAGGCTGGACTTTCACTGCCAGTAAACTTGCACCAAGGACAGAGGGCTCCCAGAGGTTTGCCGTCATCACCTCGGGAGAGGGCAGATCAGAGCTGACCGGGGTCAGGACCGTGGTCAGGAAGCAAGAAGCACTTCTGGGAGTCTGTCCCAGGGAATCATCTGAAATGCACACAATGCACACTGAGGTGCACACAGGTAATTTTATCATCAAAAAAGCAGGAACATAAACTATTTCCTTATTGTTGGATAAGTAAATGATTCACTGGACGGAATACCACAAAGATAGTAATAACTGTATGAACAATTAATTTTTAATCATGTGAGAAAATATTTTCTATAAGTATAAAAAAGCAGGATGCCAAGCTGTAGAAACAAAACCCATTTTTATGTTTAAAATTCACAGCAAGTCTGTAAGGAGATAACAGTAAAAAGGAAAATTAGTAGTAGGTGTAAAAGTGGAAAGGACAAAAACAGAATGATGAACATAAAAAGCCCAAAATTTTCCTACATATTTTTAAACAAAGAGAAGCTTTAAGAAAACATAGGTAAAGAAGGTTTATCGTCAAAAACAAAAAACGAAAACCTCCGAGAAGAACGTGCCAGTTTCGCAGCCACCCCAGGTGTGGATGCCACACATGCAGTCTGAAACCTACTCTGATGGGTGACCTGACAAGGGAGACCAAACTGTTGGGGGGGAGGGTCTTCTCCCAAATTCTAGAACAGTAATAGAGCCGAAAAAGAAACTATTTAGATTTTAAAAGTTAAGTATTCCAGATCTCTTTATTACTTTTTTAGACTTACAGTCTACCCCTCCATCCCTTAAGATTATTTACTGAACATCTACTAAGTGCCTGCACTGGCTAGGAAAAGAGAATGAAGACGCAGCCCTGGCCTTCAAGAAGCTCGTGAAGAGGGTGTGGGTGCTGTCGCAAAAGAGAGGGGGCTGCAGAGGGTGTGGGTGCTGTCTGAGGGCTCTGGAAGGGGGTAGGGTGATCAGAGAAGGCTTCCCAGAGGGGGTGTCACTTAAGCGGAATCCTGAAGGACAACAGGAGTTTGCCAGGCAGAGGGAGCAGAGCGGGCAAAGGTGCAGGGATAAGACACGGTTGGTTCAGAGAACTCCCTTTTTTTTTCTTTGGCTGCGCTGCACGGCACGCGGGATCTTGGTTCCCTGAGCAGGGCTCGAACCCGCGCCCCCTGCGTTGGGAGTGTGGAGTCTTACCCACTGGACCGCCAGGGAAGTGCCCAGAGAACGCTGAGTAACATTTTGTTGGGTCTGTGGCTGGAGCACAGGGTGGAGATGGAGGCCTGAGAGGTGGGCAGCGGCTGGATCCAGAATGCCCCTTACAGTCAAGTAGTTTGGAGTTTATGTTGCAGGTGGTGAGAACTACCATGTAAGCAAGAGAATGACACAGCATTCAACTCATGGACTCCAGGCATCTAATTCTCATGAAGAAGGGGAATCAAGAAAAATGATCCCGGGCTTCCCTGGTGGCTCAGTGGTTAAGAATCCGCCTGCCAATACAGGGGACACGGGTTCAAGCCCTGGTCCGGGAAGATCCCACATGCCGCGGAGCAACTAAGCCCGTATGCCACAACTACCGAGCCTGCGCTCTAGAGCCCGCGAGCCACAACTACTGAAGCCCGTGCACCTGGAGCCTGTGCTCTGCAACAAGAGAGGCCACCGCAATGAGAAGCCTGAGCACTGCAAAGAAGAACAGCCCCCGCTCGCCGCAACTAGAGAAAGCCCACGTGCAGCAACGAAGACCCAACGCAGCCAAAAATTAAAAAATTAAAAAAATAAAATTAAAAAAAAAATTAAAATAAATCCTATTGATCATTTAAAAAAAAAAAAAAAAAAAGGAAAATGATCCCGAAAAATGGCCGGCGAGGCTCCTAGCTCTTCACCAAACCCGTTTCCTCACTATCCCAGGAACTGGTCCCATTTCCCAACCTCCTTTACAGGTAGGTGTGGCCACGGGACAGAGTTCCAGACAACAAACTGTGAGTGGAGTGATGTGTACCACGTCAAGTGTGCCTAGCCCAGAAAACCTCCCATGCCCAGCGCCTTCGGGCTCTTGCCCCTCTTTGGCTTGATGCAGAGGAGCCCAGAGTCCTCAGGTTGCAATCGACAGAGCCACAGATGGAAAGAACATGGCAGAGTGTGGAAATAAACTTCCACTGTGTCTGAGCCATTATATTTCAAGTTTGTTACAGCAGCTAGCACTCATCTAAGTAAGTATCAATACATATCTGTGTGTTCTCCTCACAAACTTTGACCACCACTCAATTTCTTCTGCTTTAAAAACAACTGCTGTCAAGGGAACTTCTAAAAAGAATGAAACCTGTTCATTCCAGGGTAAAGACTTAGAGTAAACGAACAGTCAGGTGCTAGCACGAGGGTGGATCAGGAAATATTTTTCCTCATGTAACTGGCCTCCTGCCCTCTTCTTCCTCCTCATACTGGGCTCCCTTCCACCTGTGGACAAAAAAATGCTGCCTGCCATTCCAGTAAACAAGGAACATTGCCCACCATCAAGCCATCAAGCCATCAAGCCATCAAGCCACTACGGCCAACCCTCTGGTGCGCCCTGAGGGGATTCAGGATGGAGAAAAACAGGATACTGGCCCTAGATAGTTAAGATGCATATCTAAGGAATAATTTCAATCAGCACAGACACTCGTATCTTCCCATACACAGAAAAGCTCTAAAATCATTAACTTGAGATATCTGGGGGGGGGGTTTTGGTGATTTAGCAATAATCTTTTGTGCCTGACTGCAAGTTTTTCTTTTTTCCCCAGCAAAACCTCCTATATATCCTGGCTCCTTGCTTATCTCTTTGGAACAGTCCCTCAGAGCTATCTGAGAGGCTGCCTTCCTGGGCTATAGTCCTCAGTAAAGCCACCGAGTGAAACATAATTCTCAATTTTTAGGTTGCACATCTTTTTTCAGTCAACACACCTCTGCAGGACGTGATTGGGAGGCAGAGCCCGTGCCCTCCTGACCTTTTCCCCTGGACCTCCCCTCCTGGTAGGAAATGTGTTTAACCACCCAAATCTGAAACCTAAAGGAAATCAGGACTTAATTCCAAATCCTAATTTTCAAACCCCTACAAACATTTACTATTCCCTGTAACACAGTACACAGCCTGGATTCTAAAAAGCCTCTGGCTGGAAGCAAAGGGGAATTAACAGAAAACTGGACTCTTGTGGGGCCCAAAACGGCTATTAGGCAAGTCTGCCTGACTCATCATTGTTCCATGTACAGAGCCTTACAGGAATCCTGAGACAAACCACAACTATTCACAACAAAGAATCAGCAAAACTGGAATTGAAACAACTCTCGGTTACACACCCAGTTCCCTTCACATAAACAGGAACTAGCTGATTTGATGTGGCAATCCAGTAGGATGTGTACCACGAAAAACGCAGAAGGCTCAGATGGCTTTAATGTTAGCTATATCAAGTACCCAGTGTTCCACAAACAAACATGTAATCATTTTAGAATAGGCACTACTCGAGGTAGAAAACAGAATAAGGCAGTTTTAATTGTTGTATCACTCCACTAACATTTTTTAAGTAGAACAGATTTTATACCCACCTGGGCAAAGGGAAGTTAATTTATGAGTAGAAAGTAGCTGACGGGGCTTCCCTGGTGGCGCAGTGGTTGAGAATCTGCCTGCCAATGCAGGGGACATGGGTTCGAGCCCTGGTCTGGGAAGATCCCACATGCCGCGGAGCAACTAATCCCGTGAGCCACAATTACTGAGCCTGCGCGTCTGGAGCCTGTGCTCCGCAACAAGAGAGGCCACGATAGTGAGAGGCCCGCGCACTGTGATGAAGAGTGGCCCCCGCTCGCCGCAACTAGACAAAGCCCTCGCACAGAAACGAAGACCCAACACACCCAAAAATAAATAAATAAATTAATTAATTAAAAAAAAAAAAAAAAAAAGGAAAGTAGCCGACGGCTGAAGAACTGCTTTGCAGGAATGCGTTTGCCTGTGGGTTTCTCAAAAATCCCACAAACTCCTATACCCCCCCAAAGTGTCCTGCATTTCACAGTGAATCACCCCTCCCAGGCTGACCATAACGTCAAACTTCCACAAAGACACAGTGTATGATTTCCCGACAGCGCTAGCACACTGAGGGTGTTGCATAAACTCAGGAAGCCAGATGAATCCTGCAAAGAACAAATACATTCTCCACATCCCCCACTCCCCAAAACTACCTTGCTTATGGCTGTGAAATCTCTAAGGACATGAACACCTTCCAGAAGCCAGGGCAGAAACGCGGCAGAGAATCAGTGTAGCTTGTGAGGTTTACCAGAAACATACATGGTCTGGCTACTGAATAGGACACATATGCACAGGCTGAAGACATTCTTTCTTGGTTCTGTTCAGGCCGCTCCTGAATGTTACCGATTCCGGCACTCTGCAGCGAAGTCCCTGCCCTCACCCCGGGGGCCAACCGGCATTTCAATGTCAGCACCCAACAATAAGTGGCTGAACTTAAAAGGTTTCTTTCCTCAGATACGGACAAGTTTCCTAACCCACAAACGCGAAGGAAACAGATCATCAAACCCAGCTGGGATCTCCCAGAATATCTTCCTGTTCCCTTAAGTTCCACACCTAACAGAGAACTGGCTAGACCACACAAAACCAACCAGTGGCCTGATTTTAATCAAGTCATCAGTAACGTGAAAGAAATCCATTGTGTTCACCCTTCAGGGCTGACTGAATCCATTGTTTCTGTTTTCCCTTTCCTGCTGCTCATCTCTTGGGCACGTTGGCACGCACTTACTAGCGTTCATTCATTCACTCAAGCAAGAAGCAGGGAAGAGACCCCTAATAAATTCTAGAGAGGGCGCAGCACCGGCCACTGTGCCAAGCACTTTATTATATGCGTTGCCTCCTTATCGCCACTTCAGAGATAAGGGAACCAAGGTTCAGGAAAATGAAGCAACCTGCCCGCCACCCAGCCAGGAGGGCAGAACGGATATTCACATCTTTGGCTCGACAACTGCACGCTCCGAATCCCCACTGAGTTCACTGGAGGCACAACAGACGCCTTCCGGACACACCTCTGAGGGCGCAGGCGCCTCCCCGTCCACTCTTTTTTTTTAAAATATTTATTTATTTTATTTACTTATTTTCTTTATTTTTTTGGCCGCATTGGGTCTTAGTTGCAGCGTGCAGGATCTTTTGTTGCGGCGCACAGGCCTCTCTCTAGCTGTGGCACACATGCTCCAGAGCGCATGGGCTCTGTAGTTTGCGGCACGCGGGCTTAACTGCCCCGCGGCATGTGGCACCTTAGTTCCCCGATCAGGGATCGAGCCCGCGTCCCCTGCATTGGAAGGCGGATTCTTTACCACTGGACCAGCAGGGAAGTCCTCCCCCTGTCCACTCTCAAGTACCTGGGGATGTTGAAACCTGCACTAGAGCTCACAGGCAGTGTCCAACAGGGCCGCAGGGCAGATCCTCAACACCCTGCAAGCAGCTCTCGCCCCCCACCCCTCCGTTCCAGAGGAGGAAGCAGGCCACCCTGTCTGTTTCCTCCCTCTCTCTAGGGGTCCCGTGGATGGTTCTTTCTACAGGCTTCCCTTGGCTTCATACACCTCATTACTGATTCGCTTGTTTCACAACCACCATGTGCTGCTTTTACACATGAAAACAAAGGTGAAAAATCAAGTCACAGACTGTCATCTGGACTATCTAGACCAGCACTGGACAACAGAACATCCCACAATGATGGGAATGTATAAATCTGAGCTGTCTCATGTGACAGACCCTGGCCACGTGTGGCTACTGAGCACTGGAATGTGGCCAGTGTTACTGAGGAACCAAAGTTTCCATCTAAATTTAAATAGCTACGTGTGGCCAGTGGCTAACATGCTGGACAGCTCAGGTCTGGACTCCAGCATAAGCACCAACCGTGTCCCAACGTAAGGACCCAAACAACGAAGCAGGGCGCCTCTGCTGAAGCGTGCACAAGCTGCCGGGGAACCAGGGACGTGGAGCCCACTGGTTTGCTTCTCAGGGAGGTGGGTATAGGTCAGTGGAGCCCGTAAGACACACACATCAGAGAAACAAGGCAAGTCCCCACCAACCTCAGCACCTCTGTACCTGCCGTGTCCTTCAACCAGAACACTCTTGTTCATCTCACTCGGATCTCTGCTCAGATGTCACCTGCTCAGTGATGCCCTCCCTGACCTCCCTATTTAAAACGGAACCTCCCGCAGCCCGACCCTGCACCATCCCTCATCCCTCTCCCAATACGGTGCTTCTGATCTCTCCCCAGCAGTGAAAGCCTGACACGGAGCACCTCCTGCAACCCTGAGGCCACAGCAGACTGTAAGTGCCACTCGGTACTTTTACTGGGGCAGGGGCTTGTCGGCTGCTGCATCCCCAGCACCAGGTCCTGGGTAGCTAGCGATTCACTGAGGGAATGAACGACATCTGAACTCAACTATCTGACAAGCATCTACTGAGTTCTAACTAGATGCCAGCAGGGGATGAGTGAGATGTAGTCCCTCGGGGCACCCAGGCTGGGGGAGGGGGGGAACCCATCGGATGACACTGCACAATGGCAGCTGCCATAGCAACAGCACGAGCTGGGAGCCCTCCGCTCTTCCCTGGGAACCTTCGGTAGATTCTTCTCGTTTAAAGCGTGTGCAGCAGTGAGGGGCAGAAAGGGAACCTACTCCAGGAGGGGTCGGCAAGCCTGTGGGAGGAAAGCAGGGGCTGCACGCAGATGAGACGCTGATTCAAGACAGCTCCTCCTGCTGGGTCAACCGCCTGGCCTGGCCCAACTCTCCGTTTCACACGTGGGAACACCGCACCTGCAAAGCGACTTGCCACCCGTGCGGAGGGGGTAGGCGGCAGAGCTCTGAGGAAGAGGCCACCACCTGATGTCTGGGAGGGCTTCAATCAGGTTCCCACTGCCCTTTCCCACACGTCACTCCAGCTGAGCCCACACCCCCCGGGAAAGGGTAGCCGCTGCTGTGTCACTGCACGTCCAGGCCTTTACTTGTGCAGTCCCCATGCTGCCCTTGAGGGGCCCCGACAGACATTCTGGGAAGGACTATTGCAGAGGGAAGGGGGGCACCCACAGACCTGGAACAGCCAGGAGATGGGGCCCACCAGGAGGAGGGCAGCCAAAGCCCCAGCACCGGGCAGCTGCGATGACGCACACAAGCTCCCAGCCCCCAGTATCTTCCGTGAGCCCCCCTCTTGTGTGAACACGGGCTCCTCGGGGCACACAGAAGGCCCGTGAGGCTGGTCCCCACGTGGAGGCTGGACCGGCCCCTCCTGACAGTGGCTAAGCATCTACAGGAACGCTTCAGGGTGCAGAGCCTCAGAGGAGCACGGAGAAGGTGTCCCTGAGCGAGCAGGCCTGGGCCTGGACACGGAGGGCCAGAGGAACAGCAACACAAAGGCACGGGCGGCCAGCTGGAGCGAGCGTGGAGTCCCCTGCACACTAAGGACTGAAGAAGAAGAAGGGACACCTCGCGTCCAGCTCGACAACGGTCACGTTCCTCGCAGACCTTTCTTTGTGGCATTTCCTTCCCCTCTTGCTATCCTGGCCTGGGCGGCCACTCCAGGGCACAAAGCCCCAGAGCAGGGCACCACTGTCCCATGCAGCTCCGTAGCAGTGGGGCCTGCAGTGAGCCCCGGGGAAGGGGGAGCCACACGGCCCATTCAGTGCTATTTACCACGGCTCTCCCCCGGCTCCAAACACGGGACCTGCACCCCAGGCCAGCGTCTCCCTAAGGATGGGGTGCTGTTCACAAATGGGGGTTTTCTTATACCCATGGCCAGCCCACCAGAGCAGCGCCAATCATGACAATGTCCCTGGGACAGAACCACTGCCCTCCTCTCCCTACCCAGCACGCAAGAGGAGCAGGATGAAGGCACTTCACCGCCTTTCTTCAACCTTCCCTGACCAGAGTCATCAGACAGAGCTCTAACAACGTGGCGGCCCAGAGTAGAGCAGACAGACTGGGGCTGCGGAGGAGGCGGGCTGACCCCCTCCAAGCCCCGCTGCCACCTAGCCGTGTGACCGTAAGCCTGCTTGCTCACGCGGTGAAGACACCCCGCCAACCTCGAGCCTTGCGTCTTTCCAACTGGCCCCTCTAACCCCCGCCCACCGGAGTCTCTGCTGAGCCGTCCTCCTTTCACTGCCCCTCACCCTCCAGACACCCCCTACCCCTGGCTCAGCTTACAGGCCAGGTCACACGCTTACACATACCCTCGGCTCCCCTGCCTGCCTCTCACTTCACTGGACTCACTCAGCGAAACTACACCCCTGCCCCACATGCGCACCCGTGCAGGGAACATATGGGAGAAGAGGCACAGCTTCTCCAGTCACGGGCCAGACCCTTGACGCCCCCGCAGTCGCACTGCCCTGCCCTTTATTCTCCCACACACCTGGATGGCGTTCACACCTCTTCCCTGCTCTTCCGTCCCCACCCTCACTGTCAGCTGAGGATCTTGCTTCCTACTTCACCAAGAAAACGATGCAACAGAAAGAGAATTCCACTGACAACAGCAAATGCTGGTGAACACGTGGAACAACAGTAACTCTCGCTGCTGCTGCTGGGAATGCAAAATGCTGCAGCCACGCTGGAAGGCTGTGTGGCAGTTTCTTGCAAAACTAAACATACTCTTACCAGCAACTGGGCTCCTTGGTATTCACCAGAAGGAGCTGAAAACTTACATCCACACAAAAACCTGCACGTGCATGCTTACAGCAACTTTATTCAGAATTGCCAAAACTTGGAAGCAACCAGTATGTCCTTCAGTAGGTGAAGGGATAAATAAACTGTGGTCCATCCAGACAGTGACTGTCACTCAGCACTAAAATGAGATGAGCCAGCAAGGCGCTGAAAACCATGGAGGAACCTTAAACGCATATCACTAAGTGAAAGAAGCCAATCTGAAAAAGCTGCGTTCTGTATGATCCTGATGATATGCCATTCTGGAAAAGATAAAACTATGGAGACAGTAAAAAGATCAGCAGTCACCGGGGGTTAGTGGAGAGGGAGGGATGATGAGGCGGAGCAAAGGGATTTTTTAGGGCTGTGCAGCTACTCCGTCTGATCCTATAATGGTGGATACATGTCATTACACACTTGTCCAAACCCACAGAACGTACAACACCAAGAGTGAACCCTCACGTAAACTATGGACTTTGGGTGATAATGATGTATCTGTCGGGTTGGCCATAAAGTTTATTCGGGTTTTTCCGTAAAATGTTATGGAAAAACCAGAACAAACTTTTTCGTCAACCCAGTATCAACGCAGGCTCACTGACTGCAACAAAGGTACCACTCTGGCGGGGATGCTGACGGTGGGGGGCTGCGCAGGTGCCGGGCGAGGAGGTATATGGGAACTCCACTTCATGTTGCAGCGTACCTAAAACTGCTCTAAAAAATAAAGTCTACCTTTTAAAAAGCAAATATGTTGATTAGAATCTATATTCACACACACACACAAAACAATGAAGCAGCATTAAAAACAATAAAGTAGTCTCTATGCACTGAGAAAGAGAGGACTTCCAGTCTCCTATGGCCACATCTGGCCTCCAGCATCTGTGCCCACACACTCTGCTCCGCCGCCTGTCTATCTAGATGATGCCACCCGGCCAAAGCCAGTTTCTCTATTTGAGCCCTAGATCCCACTCCGGCAGAGGCAACTCAAGGACAATGCTCCAGAATTCTCTCCTCTCTCTGGTATGTTCAACTTCTACTCTTTTACTTCACAGTAAACAAAAACAGTAACAAAAACAAAAACAAAAGGATTTCTCCAATCTTAAAAAAGAAGCAAGCTCACACCATTTCTTCCTCCAATCGTAAAAAAGAAGCAAGCTCACACCACTTCTTCCTCCCTATCCTCACTATCACCCCCTTTCTTTGCCCCCGATGCAGCTAACCCACCAAAAGAACTGCCTGTGCTCGCCGCTTCCAGCTTCCCTCCTCCCATTCCCTTAACTTTGCTCCAGTTATGTTTGGCCCTGCACGGCTCCACTAGAACAGCTCTGGCCAAGGTCCCTTCGCTAAAGTCACCTGTCTGTCCTCATCTCCCCTGACCCTCGCGCACCCTCGGCCCAGCCGATCATACCCCACCCCGACGCCCCGTCTGCGCCTGGCTTCCCCGGGCTACTGCACTCCATTCCTCCACCTCCCCGGCCCACCTCCCGCGGGGCTCCTCCTCTCCGCAGGCCTCTCAGCGCTCTGTGCCTCAGGCTCACTTCTCGTTCCTCTTGGTGACCTCACCTTGTCTCAAACCCCCTACAGTGCCAACAACTCCAAACTCGCATCCCTGCTCAGACCCAACTCCCCAGGTCCAGACTCCTCCGTCACCACCTACAGCAGCCTCCAGGCCCACACGGGACCTGGTCCCGCTGACCTCAGCCCCCTCCTCATTGCTCCAGGCCTGCCTGTGCCCTTCCTGGGCCTGAGGTGCTCCTCTCCCAGGCATCTGCTCCGTGGACTTCCTTACCTGCTTCAAATCTTTGCTTAAACCTCTCCTCTTCATTCACCTGATGGGCACTGCTTTGGTGGGCAACCCTGACCTGCCTTCTCCAGTCCCCCTGCCCCTCTTACCACCTCTATTCTCTCATTTTCCTCCCAGCACTCATCACTGCCAACATATATGCTTCACTTATTTATTAATGGTGATTATTATCTGCCTCCCCCCACTAGAATGTAAGCTCTCTGAGGACAAAGGTCTTTGTTTGGTCCACAAATCAATCCCAAGCACCTAGAACAGTGCCTTGGCATATGGTGGATGCTCAGTAAATATTTCTGGAAAGAACGTATGATGAGAAACATAATTAAGGACCTAGCTCAAGGCTTGGTACACTGCAGGCACTCAGTAAATAAATTACTATGGCTGAGATTTGCTGCCAAAAGAAAACAAACAAAGCCTAGCAAAGCACAGGGAGGCAACACACCCTCAACAAACCCAGCTGTTCTTTCTGAGCACAGCTGTATCGCCGACAGAAGGGCTCTCCAAACGGCGCCTGCAGGGGCACCCAACCTCCCCCAAGTGTCCAGCACAGACAGCCGGCCTCCTGCGGCTCCCGTCACATGTCGGCAGAGGGCCACTATCTGCTGCATCCTCTCCAAACTCAAAGGACAACCTCAAATTGACGCCCACCTGGAGAGAGAGAAACATCTCTAGTCAAGGTCACCGATGACCTCCCAGGTGCCTAAACAACAGTTGGTGAGAACTGAGCTGGGCAAATAGGGGTCGGAAAAGAAGTGCAGGCATTCCGTAATCAAGGGGGCTGAGCTACTGAAAATTCATCTGGTACAAGAATTCACATGGGAGGCACCGAGAACCCTGGGGTGCGGGTTTCAAAACAGGGTCAGAAGCCCCAGGGTAAACGTGTGCCTGTGAAAACAAGGCACACAGTAAGGGCAGCACTCGGAGTAACGGAGACACCTCACAGATCTCTCTTAGGGACAACGGAACCACCCTACCGGGGTCCTTGCCTGCTAAAACCCTCCTGCTCCTCCTGCGCTCAAGACCAAGGTGGCACCTGTCACTGACCCTGCTCTGCCGCAGCCCCCCCACCTCCCGCCCCCGAGCCAGCAAGCCTCAGGACTCGGAGCTGACCCCAGCCCCGTGCCACGTTTTGGAACACCCAGGAAAGGCGTTCTCCACCTGCTTGCCCACATCGCCCTCCTCCCCCTCAGGAGCTCCCTCCCGTGCCCTGAGGAAGTCCCGCAGCCCTGCCCCCCCGACCCACCCGGGTTCGTCTCTGCTGGTCTGGCCTGCAGAATCTCCACGCACCTCTGCCTTCAGCTCCTCTCCTCCTGCCCTCCCTGCCCAAGCCCCCCCTCCCCTTTCTGATCACGACACACACGTGACAAGGGGCAGGGCTGACGGACTCTGGAGTTGGACAAGTGAAAGGTCACAATCCCTACTCGAAGGGCTGTGAAACAAACAAACGCCTGAGGGAGAGAGTGAAGCACCTGAGGGAGAGAGTGAAGCGCCTGGTGTGCTCAGAACAGGGCAGCTACTCCCTCCCCCAAGGGGAGCCCCTCCTCTAACCAGGTTCAACCCTTCTTGTCAAGGCAGCTCCTGGGCAGACCTGCATCTTACTCTGTGTGGCTCTTAACGTGCTTTGAGTGCTTTGAGCCTAAATGTGGTCCTAAAGGTCCCGCCCAATATGAGCTCCTGCCCACCTTTCCATCTCCTCTCCCACCTCTGCTCTCCATCCTGGGCACCTCCTGCTGCGGTGCTTTCCCAGAAATGCTGAGCTTTTCCCTGCTCCTGTGACTTTGACGAAGAAACACTGTCTCAACCTTGTGCACACGGAAGACACTTTTGAAGGCCTGCTGGCATGTCAGCCCTGTATTTCTTTCTGGACCTCCCCAGGGCATTTGCTGCTGTGCTCGTACCTCTTTTCAAACCCTCATCACACGGCATAGTATAGGGATTTGCACAGCCGCCTCCAGCTGTGTCTGCCCATCTTCGTATCTTCTCGCCTGGCACTTGAGCTCAACACCTTGATCAGGTCCCGCCTTTCATTTTCACAACTCAGAGGAGGACACCCTCAGCTCATTTTGCAGACAAGGACACTAAGCCCCAGAGAGGTTGAGTGGATGGCTTACCCAAGACCACACGCCAGCAAACAGGCAGATCAAGAGAAGACCAATCAGTGCTCCTTCCAGGTATCACAGCGGTGCATGTGTGTACACATACACACACCCCAGCAGCTCAGATATACAGCAGGTGTTTTCTGTGTATCACTAATGCCAGGTCAAAGTCACCAAGAATATTGGCAAGCACATTTTACAGAAGATTCACAGTTACAATGTTATACCTCAATTCACTGATGCTAATTCTAAAATGGTCAAAGCAGTAGAAAACTACAGTCAAGCAAAAAAATAATAAACAAATAAATAAATTAGACATTAATATGCCTGCCATGTGCTGGGTGCTTCCCGTCCATGTACATTTCCTCCCCGTTTAATCCTTTGAAGCATGAACTTATTTCCGTTTTCCAGAAAAGAAACCTAAGTTCAGAGTCCCAAACCCCGTATCATCTTTGTATCCCTTGCAAGCTACTTGACCACCTCTTGCCTCAGCTTCCTCACCTATAAATGAGAATTATTACGGTACTTACCTGAATCCATCAGCTTTCAGTGCAGCATACAGAACCCACTCTAGGAATTTTAAGCAGAAAGGGATTTAACTCAAGGAATTAGATGATTTCAAAATCGTCGCAAGGGCTGAGGTAGGCGCCTCTAAACTGGGCCCCCAGGAACGGCTCCCTGAACGATACAGAACTGACGCACCAGGGGAGCGGCCACATCTGAAGTGCCACTGGAATGGAATGGAATTCCAGAATGCAGCAGGATCAGGAAGCCAGCACAACTCCTCTCAACCCTGGGATGCAGGACGCAGCCCCTCCTCCACCGCAGCTGCCTCTACAGATTCAGGCGAGGGACACGGGGGGACGCTGCAGGTAGCCTCGCATCTCTGCGACATCACTCAACAGCAGAAAACAGCCAAAAGGGGAAGAAACGTGGGCTCCGCCTGTCTGACTTCTGCCTCCAATCTTTCATCAACGGGACCTAATTCATGCCTAGAACCCTGGCTGCAAGCAACTCTGGGAAACACACATTTTTAACTCTCTGGCTCCACCGTGCAGGAAAGGCCCCTAAAAGGATGAACAAGCCAGCCCATCGAATCTAACACACCACACTCCCTCGTGTGGTAGTTGAAGATTAAACAAGGTGACCCCTCGGAAGTGCTGAGAATGGCACCTGGCAAGCACTGGACATTGTCTGTTACTCCCTGTGCCAAAGGCTCTGGCTGTCATGTGTCTCTGAAGTGCGTCCACCCTGGTGCTAAGCTAACTCACCTCCCTAAAAAGAAAGCAGGCGGCAGATGTGTTCCTTAGCGCTGCTCATGTCGCCTTTCAAATGATCAAATCCCAAATGCCTAGATCAGTACAGGAACTAAAATTTTAGTTGAGCACTTTCCCACTGAGTCAAAGTGCCCATCTAAAGATTTATTTTTCTTAAGCCAGTGGTTTCAAGTTTTTTCACATACACCCTTTCTAAAAAAGTGAAATCTTATGGGAAACCCAACAAAAGCAGAGAGCAGGGCCAGGAATCCAACCTGCTCAGACTGGGTATGTGCTCTGCCCAGAGCCTCACCTGTAGGATGTCGTTCAACCTCCACATCAACTCTTCACAAGAGGTACCATTAACCCCCTGTCACCCAGTACACCCTGGGGACCACAGAGGTTAAGGAAGTTTCTTGAGGTCACACAGGTCAAAAATGGCAGAGCTGAGGTTCAAACCTGGGTCTGAGCAGCTCCGGCTCTGAACCACCGACTCCTCTGTCTCTGTCTTTGAATTACAACTCAGTGCCAGGGCGAACCAGACACAGACTGTGCCCACGAGGAGCTGTCAGCCAGGTCAGGAAGCGGACCGGAAAAATGCTTCATTACAGTCCTTTAAACACACCCAGGGGCTCCACACCTCCCAGCCGTCCACAAGCTGTTCCCTCTCCCCCACGTCTTCGCTTGGCGAGCTCCTTCTCACCCTTCAGATGCAGTTCAAGCACCTCTTCTCAGCAAAGGATACTCAGGTCATCTCTTCTGAGAGCTTAATAAAGGGCTGCGCAAAAGAAGATGTAAGTGATCAAAGCTAATTACTACCTTCCAGCCCGGAGCAGATGAGTAGCCTTAAAGCCTGGGCTTCACAGAAATCCCAACCCTGTCTCCTGTGGAAAGCAAGCGTGTTACTGAATTCCTCTCATATTTGCTGTGCAGCCTTTTAGATAAAGGCTGTTACGCTACGCTGGGCTCACAGGAGCCCTGAACACAGTCCCTCTCTTCTATATAAGATGAGGATCCTGCTCAAAATATATTACATTAGTGGAAGATAGCCAATATTTTACATTAACTTTTTTTTTTTTTAGTATTTATTTATTTATTTGGCTGCATCGGGTCTTAGTCGCAGCACACGGAATCTTCGTTGAGGCATGCGGGACCTTTAGCTATGGCACGCAGATCTTTGGTCGCGGCATGTGGGATCTAGTTCCCTGACTAGGGGTCGAACCCGGACCCCCTGCACTGGGAGTGCGGAGCCTTAGCCACTGGACCACCAAGGAAGTCCCTATAATAACTTTAAATGGAGTAAATCTATTAAAATATTGAATCACTGAAACTAATATAATACTATAAATCAACTAGACTTTATAAAAAATATACATATATATATAACATTAGTAAGTTTCCTTCAAAGAAGCAATTAAATACCAACATTTACAACCTGCTAGCTCAGCAGTTCTCAACAGCTGGGCGATTTTGCCCATCTCCCCACCCCAGCCCTCCAGGGACATTCGGCACTGTCTGAGGATATTTTTGGTTGTCACAGTTGGAAAGGTGCTACTGGCATCTAGTGGGTAGAGGCCAGGGATGCCGCTAAACAGCCTTCAATGCACAGGACGGCTCCCACCACAAAGACGCACCCCTCCCCAAATGTCAACAGAGCCAAAGTGGAGAAATCCTGATCTTTTTCAGTCCTGGACTGACCAAAGGAAAGCACAATATGGGGAAAAGAACTAGAGAAAGCTTTAGAAAACATATTTTTTAGAAATGATCATATTTATGTTAGAATCACTGACAGCTACTACTTACGGAGGGCCAGGAAGTGTGCTAGATGCTTCACCTATTTGATCTCTAACCTTGCACAGTAGTTTTATGCCCCATTTAAGGCTCAGGGAGGTGAAGTAACTTGCCCATGGTCACACAGCTATTAAGTAGGACAGCTAACACTGAACCCAGCCAGCCCAACTCCTGAACCAGCGCTCCTGACCTCGGTACCCCCAACACGCACGCGCACGCGCACACGCACACACACACACACACACACACACACACACACCCGTCAAGATGCGTGCCCCCCACCCCTGCAGTGTGTGTCCATCTCCCCCACTGGAGGGAGCTCCTTAGGGCAGCGACTATCTCTAAGCTCAGGGCGGAGTCTCCAAAAGCAGTGCTTACCGCAGTCTATGTGAAGGAAGGGGCAAAGGCACAAACGGGAGCTGGGCCTGGGCTTCTGCGGGGCGGTGGCCGGGCTCAGCCAGCCCTCCTGGCGCTCCTCTGCTCCTGACTCGTCCACGCCACCCTCATCAAGCAGGCAGGTTCACCAACAGGTCTGCTCCCGCAGGCTACAAGTTCCCTGACCACCTCTACTGCTTCTTCTGAGCCCCATTCTCCTAGACTGGCCTTCCACGATGCCGCCCACACTGCTTTCTACACCCTAGAAGCAGACTCGGTGAGGACAAGGGCAACAGACGGGCACGAGGGCCAAGGGAGTCGCTGGGTTGAGGGGACAGAGTGGAGACATGGGATGACGCAGAAGCCTGGGCTGGGAACCGCGAAGGACCAGCTCCAGCCCCAGCCCTGCCCTCAACAAGAACTCACACGGTCCACCGCCTCAGAGCACCTGCTGTGTGCCAGGCCCTGCCTATAAACTCACCTGTAAAATGTTTAGTGGCTTCCAGACATTTTTGGCACAGAACCCCCCTTTTTCCCCTCAAAGGAATTATGGACTGAAACTCTTCTCTAACACTTAAAACTCTAGGACAAAAAATTCACTACGCTTGGCCCGTGATATCACACATCTTGATTCACTTGTCATTAATATTCCACCTGCTTCCCAAAGGTACTTAATGATGGCTCACAATAATAATGTCACAGTCATCAAAACAAGGGGAAGGAGACAAGAATTAAGAAATAAAACAAAGAGGAGACATTTGATTTCTGTGGCACAAAGCCGAGAAAGATTTTCGAGAAACAATCTGCAGTAACTGACGGTGTTTCCTTTCAAAGGAAATGAGGCTCCAACATAGACAGTAAGACAAAGGCAAGCAGACAAAGCAAGACGCAGTCACGACCATCACAACAAGCAACGGGTGCTTCAACATTCACTCTGTCTGCGTCCGTACTAAGGTTCACACATGTGAGCCCACTTCGTCCCCCTGACCACCGTAGGAGTAGGCCTCATCATACCCATTTTGTAGATGATGAAGCTGAGACAGAAAGCAAATGACGATGGGGACAATGCAGGTAAGAGTACAAACACGGTATCAATACATCAACAAAATAATAGGCATCCTGTGCTAGGCTAGGAGATGAGATGAGAAAGCTCAGAGAGGTGAAGTAACTTGTTCAAGTCACACAGCTAGAATGTGGGTGCCGATCTGCTGAATTCCAAAGCTAAGCTCTTTCCTCTATGCTGTTTCCCAGCCACCCCCATTTTCGAGCAAGGTTTCCCAAATTTGCCAAGAACCTCAGGTGATTCTAAAAACCTGTCTCCAAAGCCCTTCCCCTGAGATTCTGATCCTGGAGTTCTGGGATGGAGCCTGAAGAGCCATATTTAACAGGCACCCAGACGGTATTCATAAACAGGCAAAGCTGAAGACACTGATCTGAGCAAAGGGAGCAGTTCAGCCACACAAATCTGATCTGCAGCAGCACTATTTTAGGGCTATGGCCTCAGTGAGGATCGTGGTCTCCCCCCACAGTTCTTGGGTTCTTCCCACTGAAGACAACCGTGGAGTCACTGAGTTCTGGGGCCAGGAATTCTCCTGGGAGTAGCACAATACCTGTCTGCGGGTGCATCAGAGAGAAGCGGTGCCCCATAAAACCACAGCCCCCATTGGAGAACTTCTCACTCAGGACTGGTCTCGGCTCATCCAAGACGACCCCACCTTCAGCCGATGAGTGAGCCGAGGCAGCCGTAAGTGGACGTGCGCGCCCACAGCCGCAGAAGCCCCCGGCTGATTCAAGCCAGCACATCCACCACCTCGAAGGGACACCCGTACCGCCAAGTGTCCAACACGGGCTCCGCTACAGGCACAGACAGGGGCAGCCAGGTGGACCACAGCGGCGTTCCTACCTGCCAGGCCCTGGGCCCAGGCCCTGCAGAGAGCTGCTGGGGAGCAGACGGCCCTTCTGCACAGTCTCCAGGGCCCTCGGCCCTTCCCTGCGGCACTCCACAGTTTGGGAGTTCACGCTTGTCTATGTGACTGACTGATATGTCCACTTCCACCACCCCCAGCCTGCAAGCCCGCCCAAGGTCAGTACCGAGTCACTGCTATATTGCCTGTCAAGGGCAGAGCCTAGGACGCAAACACAAAACACTTGTTGAACGGAAACACGAGGGCACAAAAAAGAGGCTGTAGGAACGGCTGCACAGGGCTTAAGGTGAGACACAGGGACGCCAGCATCCCGGGTTCGGCGCCTGGGGACAGGGCACCACGGGGAGTGGGGCGCATGGCCTGGTCCTGGCACAGGTGGGGACGTGTGGGGACGTGTGTGGCGGCAGTGCAGTGACAGCACACAGCCCAGCAGCAGGCCCAGGGCCGGGACACGAACAAAGGGGCACGGCCGGGCAGGAGCACAGGGCACGCGTCCAGGGGCACCCAGAAATGCCAGCCCCGGGGTGTGCCAGGAGAGGCTGGAATTACTGACTCCGATATCACCCTCGCCAGCACCCTCCGCTTGGCCCAAGAGACTCAAGTTATCAGCATAAAGGGCCCTTCGGAGGATAAAGCTGACAAAGGCTGCTGATTTCGTAACAGTGGTCACTTACAGGTCAGCCTCAGCCACAGCAGGTCAGAGGCCAGGAAGTGACAAGAGACTGTGTGAGCGACAGGGACACAGAAGTGACAGCCAGCAGTGAGGAATCAAACAGCAGAATCACCAGTCCTCCGCACAAGTCCACAGGACTCTGGGCTACTGGAAACGGCATAGTTATCTGTATGACAGTGTCTGCTCTGTGGGCAGGAAACACAGGACACACTGCAGACAAGAACAACAACGCCACTGGTCTGAACTGAATAACCTGGCTCTTCTAGAGAGATAAAGACGGCATTACCTTGTAAAGAAGTTACTAAATGGTCCCAATATTTTCAATTTCCTCCCCTCCTCAGTTTCATCAACACAGTCCTGCTGGCGTAGGTCACGGGTTTCCTTGATGGAGCTCAAGGTGACGTCAGTAAACTGTGGGTCATCGTCATTCTCCAGGGTCACGATGGCACTGGAGCTGCTCGTGACCACGAGGTCCAAGATGTCCTCATTGCTGACGGACAGCGTGGCTGACAGCTCTGTGCCGAGGCTGGACACGCTGCAGACTGAGACATTGTCGCTGCGGTTCAGCGTTTTGGAGGTGGGGCTGTAGAGCTTCACCGAGTCATAGCCTGTCCTGGGAAACGTGGAGGACTTGCGCACACTCTGCTCCCGCTCGGCACTGGTGGGAGCTGGTGGCGCGTAGGAAGGCAGTGGGCACGCGCTCTGGCAGGCTCGCTCCGGGATGATCTCCGACTCGGACTGTTTCCTCTTCACGTGGACCACGCTGCAGGGGACAGGTTCCGGGTTGCCGATCTCTAGGGTAGGGATGCCTGAGTCCACCGATTTAAGGCTGTGCCGATCCTCTAAAGCACCAAGTTTCAGCTTGGGCCCGTACTCAGACAACGAGAGGGACCTGGGTGCCTTGAGATTCAAGTGTTGCAGGTTCTGAACGTGGTTTCCTGGTCGACCGTCCAGAATGCCCATCAAGGCTACGCCATTTGTAGTGGTGGAAAGGTTTCCATCAGTCATCTTGGTCCAAGGAAAAACTAGAAAAAACACCAAAATGGAAATTAGGAGAGTGAATATAAAAGCCAAAGATGCAATTCCTCTGACGCACTTTCAAATGTTCTGACACCCCTTTTAAGAGAGGAATCCTTGAAAAAAGTCCTACATACACAACTTTTAACTCAGGTCCAGAAGCTAGAGTTTTAACATATATTACCATGATATAAAACAACAGGAAGATAATTCAAACAGAGGATACATCTAGAGTAAAAATATATAAAATAACCATCTTTATCATCACCATCACTGCCCCCAGTCACATCTGTGATCCTCAGGACAGCACTGGGAGTGTGAGGGCTGTGCCGGGCAGAGAGAAAGGGTTTTGTTTTCCATGTTTTTTTAAATGATAAACAGGATACCTCTGTCAAAAGTATGTGAATTCATAACCCATACATAAGTCAAGGTTCAACTTGTTCTGAGACAGCATAAAAATCAAGATGCCTTCATCATGACAGAAAATAAGATGAACTGTGTATGCCATGTGCAGTGAGATTACCCCAAACACATTCAAGTTAGCCATGGGTCTCCACAATGTTTTAGTCACCTTACTCAGGTCTACAAGGCGGGGCATATTATCCCCTTTACCATGGAAGAAATTGAGGCTCAGGTTAAACGGGTCCATGGGACCTCCCTGCTGGCGCAGTGGTTAAGAATCCACCTGCCAATGCAAGGGACACGGGTTCGAGCCCTGGTCCAGGAAGATCCCACGTGCCGCAGAGTCAATAAGCCCGTGCACCACAACTACTGAGCCTGTGCTCTAGAGCCCGTGCTCCGCAACAAGAGAAGCCACTGCAATAAGAAGCCCGCGCACCACAACAAAGAGTAGCCCCCGCTCGCCGCAACTAGAGAAAGCCCGTGCGCAGCAACAAAGACCCAACGCAACCAAAAAAAAAAAAAAAAGAAATGGGTCCAGGATCATATTGTTATTTAGCGGCAGAGCTGGGATCTACAGGACTGACCCCAAAATAAGCCATAGTAGTGGATGAATGGCGTAGTTTGGGGTTATAAAAACCCAGGTCAGAAGGCTGGCTCAGTGAAGACGGATGATCAATAAAGGAAAAAACAAAGGCCATTAACCTGCAGTAAACACCTAAGCAAGGAGAGTCAGAGCTGCTGCTGACACCCAGGCCCCGCCTATGGTTCTCTGGCCTAAGACTGGGGTAGGAGGCGCATCAGCCTGGAGAGCACAGTCCCCTGTGGACTGAGAACCCTAGGGTGTGTTACATTACCTTCTCCTGTCCTTTTAAAACATCAAAAACTAAAGAAACCTGGTGGTGCATTTAAATTTGATCCATGGAATAGAAACCACGTAAAGAAGGGAACTTTGGGCTCAGTCCTTCCTGGGTTCTAATCCCAACTCCACTAGATTGCCTTGGGAGAATTAAATAAAGTGCCATGAGAAAGGCATTCAGCAGGCGGCCCCCACCGCAGGCACTGCTAGTAGCTGCTATCATAAAATAGCAAACAGTTGAAGGTCTGAAGCCTGGCAATAACACTGATAACCACTCCCTTTCGGGTGTTATTTTAGCTTTTGCAATGAGCTTCCCGCTCCCCTTCAGGAAGCCTGGCCTGCCTCTCACTGTCAACACAGCCAAAGCAAATTCATTAAAAGCAGAAAACGGGGGAGGGGTAATCTCCCTCCCTCCCAGACACTGAAGGAACCAGTCACACAGTGCAGCACTGGAGCAAAAACAGAAATAAGAAGGAATGAATTCAATTGCCGAATTCGGAAATAGACTGAACTATGTATAAAAACTTGAAATTTGACCCAGTGAGTAAGGAAGGGTTATTTAATCATGGTGTCATACTAATTGGTTATCAATTTTTCTTGGAAGGTAGAACTACACCAAAACAAAAGAAGCAAAATTAGAGCTTAATACAAAAATGAGATTATAAAGGTATTGCACAAAATAAAGTGCTTCCCTAACCTACAGAGCAAAAACTCAGTTCATCCTCGGAAAGGATCTGGGCATCACCTCACCACATGGGAACCTGTCTTAACTGTTTTGCAGTTCACACTGCCCTGAATTTCCTGGGCAGCGGCCCCTACCCTGAGTCCCCAGCCAGGAGTTCCTCCCAGGCAAGGCCACAGCAAACTGTCTCTGGAACCCTGTGCTGGGAAAGCTCCCGAACCAAACTATGCTGTGAAACAACAGGATTCACAACGGGACGACACAGGAAGACAAATCTGTACACCAATTTGGAAGTTCTACTTTTCTTGTTTTTTAATTAAGAGAAAAATCCAGTAAGAAACATTTTTAGCACATAGTTAAGAGCTAATCTTTGGCAATGTCAAAGGTAATGAAAATTATCCAAATACCATCAACACACCAACTGGTCAAACTGGCAAAAATCCATAAACACAAGAGGAAAAACACAGGAAGCAGAGCTGAGACCCTCTGACAGCCCCAGCTGAAATTCTGGCCCTGGCACTTACTAGCTGGGGAGATGCTCAACCTTTTTGAGCCTCAACTTCCCTCCTCCCCAGGAGGAAAAGGGGGCGTTACCATACACCTCACAGGCTGGCTAAGGATAAATGAAAAGAGGTTTGGTGAAGCACCGGCATACCTGTACCTGACACACAGCAGGTGCCCAATAAATGTGAATTTCCTCCACTTCAGCCACATAAAGAACTGAAGTACCTGAAAAAAAAACACTGAATTTAAACTGAAATTTTGACACGAGAATAGGCAGCAACATGGAACAAGTGTGTTATGTGAACCCAAGGACCCCTTCTCCTCTGAGTTGCCAAGATGGAAGCACAGGAAAGAAAGAAACAAGGTCAGAGTCCAAAGCCGCTTGGCGGTGGCCTCGTCCTCCGTCTTCTCTCCTCTGCCTTGGGGCCACAGAGAGAAGCCCGAGGGCCTCTTCTAGGGAGAAGCTGAGGGACCTTTGAGGCCTCCGATGGTTCCAAGTCCAGCTTAAGTTCCTTAAACTTGAGGAACAGCCTCAGAGAACAGCCTTCAGAGAAATAAACCTAAAAGGGAAAAAGTACTTCCCCTTGCAACATACTCTAAGACCAAACTCCGCAAGGGCCAAGGCCACCTGTCCTCAAGCCCTTTCACCTGGCGCTACCAGTGCCATAAAACCAGAAGCCGCACTCCAGAGCACCTGCCTTCCAACGGGGCCCGGCAGGGGGAGGCTGCACAAAGGGGGTGCTTCCAAGAGAGGCGGCAGGGTGGACTCTGGAAGCCAGCCAGGAGACCAGCTGCGGATGGCCTGCCTCCAAATCACACGTTTTCTAAAGACAGAGTAAGCCTAAATTCCCCAGGCCGGCCCAGGGCCCTCTGGATCCATCCCTGCCAGCCACACCAGCCTCATGCTGTCACCCTCACCTCTCTCAACACGCAGCCGTCCTGCGCCACTGCCGCAGGTACTCTCCCCAGCTCTGCCATCAGCGCCCCTGGGGATCTGGGAGCGTGTGCCACAAGGAGACACAGCACGTTTCCAAGGCCGCTCCTCTGAGAAGGCTTCCTCAACTCTCCCAGGAGGCTGCAGGCCCTCCTTCCTCCTGAGCTCCTTGCGGTCACACCCCACCTACAGCAGTTTCCGTATCTCTCTCCCCTGGCTCCTAAGCTTCAGGTGGGCACATGCTGCTAACAGTTTCTGGATACCACTGCCTGGTCAAATGCCTAGCACGGTTAAGGATTAAAAAATCTATTTGCGGGACTTCCCTGGTGACGGTCCGGTGGTCAAGACTCCGCGCTTCCACTGCAGGGGGCGTAAGTTCAATTCCTGGTGGGGGAACTAAGATCCCACATGCCGCGCAGTGCAGCCAAAAAAAAAAAAAATTCTATTTGCTGAATTAATTATTACTAACAACTACATTCTAGTTGTGGGCAGGTTTCAGGGGCAATCCATCCAAGAAATATCTGTTGAGAGCTGGGTTGTGTTTCAAGAACAAGGTGAGCAGGGGAGGTCACAGAAGAGGAAGAAAATCCATCGCGCTCCCAGCAGTGCGTGCAGACAGCAGACCCAGCAGGTGAGCGGTGACCGCCCTGTGCGCCGTACCCGCCGCTAGACTAGCCGGCGAGGAACACTGTCAACACCTGACGGCTCAGGAAAGCAAAACGAAATTTCCCTCTGCAGTTGTTTCCCAAAGTCTCACACGACGCCCTGCACAGTGGCCGCCACAGCATGCGACCTGGGCTCTCAGAGTCACCCAGGCACAGCCCGGCACCAGATCCAAGTCTGATGAAGAGCAGCAATCACCGCCCGGAGGAGAGAAACACACGAGACATAACGCACAGCTAAGAGGAAGGCTTTTTATTCCAGGCGGCAAGGCCACCTGAATTTTATTTACCTGCCACAAAACTGAGTTCTGCAGGAAGCAAAGAGGAAAAGTGCCCAAGAGACTGAAACAACCTTCACTCCCAGGGGCCCGTCTTTAGTTTAATACAAGTCAGAGAGTGGAGAGCAGCTCTGCCAGTGACTCTGAATAAGGCTTCGGAAAACAAGTCCATCTTGAAGCAACAATTTAATTTTCTCCTCCTTCAAAAGTAATGGGACTAAGTCTTGACCAAGTCTTCATAAATAAAAGAAACAGTCTATGAAACCAAAACTAAATGATTTAGTTAGGGTCCCAGGGGAAAACAAGTCCACCCACTGGTGGCTTCAGGGAGAGATAATTCTGCCCATCCAGGCAGACATCCTCTGCACTCATCTCCCGTGGCTCCTTCCTGCCCACGGGGCGCGTGCTATACACAGCCTCCCTTGTCCCAGCTCCTCTCTGGCACCCCCATCAGCACGGGGACGACGCCACCCTCCCTGATCCTCCAAGGAGGGTGCGCTCATCTTCGCTGCCAAGCCTCCCGTCAACCCAGGCCTGCCGCTGCTTTCCGTACCCTTCCGCTTAAGAGTCAGGCGCACACGGCCCCTTTCCATCAGCCATGGCCTGAGGGCACGTCTGTCACAGATCCAAAGTTTCAAGAGGGCAGGAACTAGGTCTGCAACTCCTGACAACACCAGAGCATCGCCATAAAACTACAGTTTCATGAGTACCAGGCCCTGTTCTAAGCTCCTAACACGCCATTCTGTTTCAGAGCCCTCAGCAGCCCTTTGCGCTGTATTATCCCCACTGCACAGAGGAGGAAACTGAAGCACACAGCTTACCCAGGCCTCCACTTTCACGTGGCAGCAGCTGGGGCCTGAGCCCAAGTCTGTGACCCCAAAGCCCCTTGGTAAGCTTTGCTACTCACAGCCCTAATGCAGACATCAAGCACCTCCTCAAATCCTCATCCCTCCTGTGAAAGAAGAGGATTCCACAGATGGGAACAACGCTGGGCTGAGCCAGAGGCAGCGACCTGCCCAAGGTCTTGCAGGGAGGGTCCCACCTGAGTCTTCTCTCTCCAACACCTGCGTCACCCTCCAGAAGGCCTCTCAGGGGTCCTTCACGTTTCCTGGTGAGGATGCTGCTGGGACCGCCAGACTCCCCACAGGAGTGGCTCCCCCAGGCCTTCACCTCAAGCCTGGACCAAACACCAAGGACAACCCACTGACCTATGAGACATCTCCCAAGGGAATCAGACATTTGTGTAGAGGGCTCACAAGCACCAACCACTGTGAGTCTCTTTCTCTTTTTAATTCAAGTCCTGGCTTAGGCAGAAAAGAGCCTGGAAAGAAAGGCACAGGACGTTCTGGATCTCAGGCACCTCGGCATTAACAATTAACACAAGCAGCTGCCTCTGCTCACCGGTGCACGCGGCACGTTGGGCACTGTGTTTGGTGTCCACGCCCACCATCTATGATCTGTGTAACCTCCCCAGCAACTCCCAGAGCTGAGGACACCGTCATCACCATCTCACAGACAAGACCGAGGCGCAGATGGAACGCAGAATGAAGTGGTCCTGCTGGGGCGGACCTGGATCCTACACCTGGAAAGGTGCTTACTCTTTCCACTGCTGCACAAGCGGCCTAAAATAATGGATTAATGTGCACTACATAGAAAGGGAAAGTCGGGACTTCCCTGGCGGTCCAGTGCTTAAGACTCCATGCTTCCACTGCGGGGGGGGGCGGGGGGGGGGGTTGATCCCTGGTCAGGGAACTAAGACCCCGCATGCTACGCGGCACAGGCAAAAAAAAAAAAAACAAAAAACCACAGAATGGGAAAGTTAACTAGAAAAGTAGTTTGTTTTTTTAAAAGAGTTATTCTTTAGGATAAAAACAATCCTAAAAAAGAATTTCCTAGAAGCCCAATATATTCCTCTGGAGGGTGCACGGCAACTTTGAGGCACCTGGAACTCAACACGATGTAGTTCAATAAGTTTCCATCCATCAGCAAGCCAGGCAGAAACTTGCGTTAAACTGGCTGAGGGTCCCCAGACGCTCCTTCCCAACCCTAAGGAACAGATATTTAACTTACACCGCCCCAAAGGTGGTGATGTTTAAAAGGCATAGGTGGGACATTTTAAATTAAGGACTTTCAGTGCACAGGGGAGGTTTCCCCTCTACCCCAAAATGTTTCAGCTTCATATAGCGATTTACCAAAACTAATCATCGTAAGTACCTGTAAAGTGACCGAGAGGCAACTCACAGGTTCGGAAGATAGTCCACTTAACAAAGCCAACACAATTTATAATCTTAATTATTAATAAGACAAATAATTTACTGAATTTACCGAACACCAAACATACTAGGAGCTATCACATGCTCTAATCATCACAAGCCTGCCAAGTACACTCAAGAAACTATGAGATTCAGAGAGGCTGAGTGACACACCCAAGGTCACACAGCAAGAGAAACAGGATTCAAACCGGGTCTGACATCAAAGGCCAAACATGGCTTGCTGGAGTGCTTAAGAGTACAGACCCTAAACTTTGTGATCATCGATAAGCTAAATACAACAACATTTAGACTTCTCTGTATGTATGTTAGACTTCAATAGAAAAGTTTTAAAACTAAAATACACAAGGGGAAAAAATAATGCAGGTTCTGGAGGCAGACCGCATAGGTTCAAATCCTGGCCCCTCCGCCTAGCAGCTGTGTGACCTTGGACTAGTTTAACTTCTCTGTGCCTCGATTTCCACGTAGTAAGAGGGGGACAATAATAGACTCTATTCATTAGGCAGTTGACAAGATGGGGGGAAGAGATCCACATAAAGCCTTTAGAATCGTGCCTTGGAAGATGCTGGCTGGCGTCACTCTTCCCCGGGCACCCGACACGGCCAGCCAGCTCAGGCCCCCTATTTTAGCAACTCATTTGCATAAGCAAGCCCAGACACAGCCAGTCTGCACAGCCTCACTGTACGGCTTCCCCCTGTCACCAGCATCTCTCCTTGCACCTCCGCTGCGGCACTGACTGAGCGCTGGGCCTCAGCTTCCCCATCTGTCAAATGAGGTGATTAGCCCAGCCAAGCTACCCGAGGTCCTTCCAACCTGACAATCTAGAATTCTAAACCCAGACCCCAGAAACTTTATACCCTCCCTACAGCAAACATTAACAGACAACACGTACCCATTTTCCTAAACTCCTCTTTTACATATTAGGTATAAATGTCTAGTGTGATGACAAATCTTCTCCGAGGTCTCAAAGCTCTGCGAGCGCCCACGGCATGCTGGCCAGGCATCCTCTGTGCCGAGGGTGAGGACGCGACAGTCAGAAGCTCGGACCAACAGGGAAGACAGATTCTTAAACACGTTGCTCTGGTAAGCTGTGTCCTCTCCGTTGAGAGGTCTTCGGCAGAGCACAAGCAAGAGGAAGTGGAGGTATGATGGGCAGGAATTCACCCGCTGGACAGAGGGGAGTAGGGCAGTGGGAGGGGGAGATGGAGAAGTGGAAGGGCGGAGGGGCGGAGGGGTGGAGAAGTAGAGAGAGGGTGCCTGAGGGGAACTGCAGGGATCCGCGGGGGCCAGGTGAGGCGGCCCTGATGCGGAGCGTGAGAGGGTGGGCTGGGGGCAGACTGCAGAAACTCAGTCTCGCGAGCATGGAGCAAGCCCAGCTGGGCGCCGTGAAGGACACCGAGATGAGCGGAGCCTGGCCCCGTGACCTGCCTCAGTGTGAATGTCGTCCCTGCCTCTCTCCAGCTGGGTGACCCTGAACCAGTTACCCGACCGCCCTCGATGTGTCCCAAAGGGTGCATTCACTCAATAACCCTGAGCCCCAAGAACATGCCAGGTTCTCACGAGGGCTGGAAATCAGGTGGAGCCCACAGTCTCAAGGGGTCAAACATACCACCACCAAGACAGGAGTAAGACAGCCTGGGTTGGGGGGTGGGAGGGAGGAGCAACCCAGGTGGCACAGGGGCCAAGAAGTTGGAAAGAAGCCCTACCCAAACCTGAGACACGGGTTGGTACTGGCCAGATAAACCGGGCAAGAGGAAGGGGCTGCTGTAAGGTCTGGCCTGGTCCATGCACAGCCCCTAACAGTGCCCAGCAGCCACCCATCCTCTACAAAGGCGGCCAAGACAACGGCGAGGTGCCAACAGCCTGCAGACACGGGCCCCAAGACACCGCCCTCCCCCGTAAACGAAGGGCGTGAGTCCGTGCCCAGGAGCCTCCTGCCCACAGAACTTCCCAAAGCCAAGCTTCCACTTCCACGTCCAAATTGGAGCAGATGGCGCCTGTGCAACTTTGAAACACACGCCGCTGCCCGTGGCCCGCTGCGCAGGCGCGGGGTCTGGGGTCCGCCGGCCGGCGCTGCGGCCTCGTGAGGAGGAGCCTTCCCGGCGGCCGCAGCCCCCCGCTCCTTCCCCGGGGCAGCTCCCTGTCCCCACGCAGCTCCTGCCCCTCAGCCTCCCGCTGGAAAGCATCCCCAGGCGCGGGTCCCCGAGGCTGAGGGGGGCTGTAGGCCAGGTACGGGGGCCCCTGAAGCAAAAGGGAGTCCCCGGCCTGGGGAGTAGGCGGTCCCAAGAGAAGGGGGGCGTCTGCGGCCCCAGAACAGGGATCTGAGAAGCAAGGGGGTCGAGAGCTGCCAGGTGGACCCAGAGATGGAGGGGGTTCCGGGCGGTCGGAGGCTCCGAGGTGTGGGGAGAGGGGCTCCGGCGAGTCGGGGACAGCAAAGTGCCGGGGGTCCCAAGGGTCGGGGGCCCTGAGGTGGACGGGGTCCCGGCGGCTGGGGGGCTCCGAAGTGGCGGGATACCGGTGTTCGGTGGCCCCGACGCCGTGGGGGCTCTCATGGGTTGGGGGGCGCCGAGCCGGCTCCTCTCCCGGCCCGGGAGCCCCGCGCGTCTGAGGGGGAAAACTTTTCGTCAAGTTCCGGGAAAGGAGCGGGTCGGGGCGCGCGTCTCACCTAGGAGCGGGCGAGCCGAGCGCCCCCGGGCCCCGCGATGCTCCCCGTGACCCACGCGCTCCCCCGGCGCGGGAGGAAGCGGCAGCCGCGCGTCGAGGGGGCGCGCAGGCAGGACCCGAACCCGCGCGGCCAGCTCCGCCCCGCCTCAGGCCGCCTCCCCGCTCCGGTCGACGCTGCAGCAGGTGGCAGCGGCCCCGCGCGCCCCGGCGCCCTCCCTCCCTCGCGGCCCGGCCCTCGCCGGAGGCCCTCAGTACCGGAGTTAGCGCGGGTCCGACGCCATCCGCGGGGCCCGTGGGCCCGCAGCCCAGGCCCTGCGGGACCCGCAACTTGCGCGGCGAAGACCCCGGCGCTGCAGGCGGCGGGCCGGGCCGGCAGGTGCCCGCGAGCCGCCCGCAGCCAACAGCGGCGCGCGCCCTCGCCCCGCCCCGCGCACCCTCGCCCCGCCCCGCGCACCCTCGCCCCGCCCCGCGCACCCTCGCCCCGCCCCGCGCACCCTCGCCCCGCCCCGTGCCTGCGCGGGCTGCTCTTCCGCCCGGGCTGCCGCGCCCAGCCGGGCTGCCGCTGCTCCTCGAGCTCGACGCTCGTCCAGCTGCCCCTCCTCCGGCCCGCTCGCCCGCCCGCCACGGGCCTCGGAGCGGCGTTGCCGGACCTTTTCTCTCCCGAAGGGCAAGAGGATCCGCGAAGGGAGGCCTGAGGGGATTTTCATGCCCGCAGATCCCCTGTGGACACCCATCAGGGGCCTCCTTACCTGGTCGGCTCCACCCGCGGCCATCTTGGAAGTGGGAAGCGCCCGGGAGGGGGAAGGGGCACGAGCGGGCAGCGACCAGGCGTGGGGAGCCGAGCAACGGAGCGCATCGATGGGCGCCCCTGCCCCCGAGCAGGTGTGCGGGGGAGGAAGAGCCCGGCCCCCACCTGGCCGCAGGCGAGAGGCCAGGTGGGCAAGTTCCGAGCTCGGGCCCGGGACGTACAGCTTCGGGAAAGTCGCTTTGACGTCTTCCCTGCCGGGCCTTAGTCTCTTAATCTGTAAAACGGGCTTTTCTGTTAGTTGTCTTTTATCGAGCTGTTACGCAATGCATAGCGCCGTGCCTCCCCAAACTTGTCTGCACTTAAGCGTCTCCTGGGGATCTTAGAAAATTTCAAAACCCAGGCCACACCCCAGGCCAACTAAATCAGTCTCTGGAGGTAAGGTGCAGTTTTGGAAGCTGGGTAATGTGCAGACAAGTTTAGGAGCCGCTGGCCTAGCGTTAATGTGCATTACTTCCCGTCAATATTGCAGAAACTCCAGAGACAGGGTCTATGATCAAAACCGTCGTACAGAGTGGGAGATGAAGTCACTTACCCAAGGTTCAGGGCTGGTCAGTAGCTGAGAGGGGTCAGAAGCCAGATGCCCCGCCCCAGACCGCCTTCCAGGATCATGCAAGGCCCTGAATAAGAAAGCTCTTGTTCACTGGTTGTTGACCCCTTCCTCATCCCCCTCCTAGAATGTAGGCTCCCTGAGCCAAACCGGGCTTATCTTGTTTACTGGTATGTTCCCTGAGCCTGAAAGATTATATTCTGAGGACATCAAGGCAAGAGGAAAGACTCCAGTGATTGGGAGCTGGAAGGCCTGGGTTCCAAGCTAGGATTGGCTCCTGCCAACCAGGACCCGGGAGGGCTGTCACGGCCAGAACTACCACAGAGGAAACCTCAGAGAGACAGCCAGGGCCTGTCTAGCAGGGCCGTCGGGGACAGGAAGGCTGATCTCTCCATCACAGCATCTGGAAGCACGCGGTGGAAGATTAATTTGGGCTGCGGTCCTTAGCGCTGGGCCGAAGCGCCCCTGACTTGTTTCTCCTGCCTGGGTCATAGCTCTGATAACTCTTAGCACCTATTATGATAGCAGGAGAGATGAGAACTTTAAAAAGGAAATCTGTTAAATAGAATACACTAACACCCTTCACAGTGCTTCTGTTATGCTTAGGGCATAATGGAGGCTTTATAAATGCTTACATTTCTGGATGTTTTAAGGAAAACTAATACCAGGTCTCCTTCAAGCGCCCCCCGCCCCAGTGTGCCCTCCTGAGCTTAGTTTAAGGAAGCAGGAAAGTACAGACTTGCTTCAGGCCTGACTTAATTAGCAGTTTAATACATCAGATTAATAAATCTGCCTTTACAGTGTTCTTTGCGACTCCCCAAATCCCTTCGAGCCCTCATTGTCAGTCTTAGGGTTTTAAAACCCCACAATGACAGGAACCATTGTTCTACATCCAGAACCGAGGAAGTTTGTGGTCCATGGGTTTGCATTTGGCGCCCTCTGTCTGCCTTTTCCTCACCCCTGCCCCAGCCCAGAGCTCCCCACTGGAGCCCATCTGTCACTTAACACCCTCAGTGTGATTTGACCTATTTCTTACCCCTTGTCATCAGCACCCAGGAGTGTTCTAGATAAATCCTCATTGCAACTTCAGCCTAACAAAATTAAAAAGACAGTGAACAAGACGAGCTGCGTGGCAGTGGGCACTCACAGCACCTCCCAGCCCCCGTCTCTGATACGGAGATGACAACTGTATCAGGGTGGTCAGCGCCGTGTCCCCCCTCTGCTGGCTCACCGCTGCCTGCCTAGGGGAAGCCATCCCGGCTCCCCTGTGCAGACCTAACCGCCAGGGTCCCAGCCTGATTCTCACCTGGTCGCTCCTTTGGGGGCTGTAAAGCTGCTGCTTGATGTAGAGAAGCACCAGGCCTGCAGCTGCCTCGCCTCAGTTCCAGGCACAGGACTGGTGGGTGGTGGCCTGGCCTGGATAAGCCCTGGAACCTTCCCTCCCTTCCCTTCCCCAACTTTCCCCACCTCAACAAGGCTCTGAGCATCTCCGCCTCCCGAACTGTGTGAGGATTAAATGTAAAACAACTGTCCGGGGATTTCCCTGGTGGTCCAGTGGTTAGGACTCCGTGCTTTCACTGCCGAGGGCCCGGGTTCAATCCCTGGTCGGGGAACTAAGATCCCACAAGCCACACGGCAGGACCAAAAAAGAAAAGAAAAAACCCAGCTGTCTGGTTTTGTCGGTTTCTGGCATATCTGAGGGAGCTCTTCCGAGCAATATAATGTAGAGAAAGTGTGTTAGTCAACCCGCCAAGGTGAGGAGAGATGCTAAGATTCTCCAGGGATCCCTCGGAGGGACTTCTTCAAGCCTGACCTCTGAGCCTCCCCAAGCTCGCCAAGCAGGAGTGGGAAGCCCTTCCCAGGGTGACTGATTCCCACGGAAGCCAGGCCTGAGCCCACTCTGTGCCGGCGCCCTGGGCTCCAGGAACATCAGAGTGACTGACAGCCCACAGTTCCTGCGCCCATGGAGCCCCTCGAGGGGCAGACAGACGTGGCACCTCGCAAATGCACTCACATCCCCTCGCCAGGAAAATAGTAACTGACCAGGGGCAGACCCCAGAAGGGTCACCAGCAGGGTGTCAGAGCTGGCGGGACCCTTACGAGTCCTCAAGCCCACCCCTCTCATTATTCAGTGGGGAAAGTGAGGCCCAGAGACAGACATGGGGAGGGGCCCAAGGTCAGGTGGGGAAGGGGGTGGGTACAGGACCCTGGCCAGTAGCCTCTGCCCTGCCAAACCCCCTGTGCACCTCTTCTTGGGAGATGTGGGGATCTAGTCTCCCAAAGGCATATTTTGCCCCCGACTCTTCCCCAGCCCCAGGAATGTGAGCTCCTTAAATATTTGTTGAATGCGTGAATAAACCTTTGCCATACCTGCACTTACGTGAGCCTTCCCAGGTGCCCCATGCTGTGCTGGCTGTTTCACCCCATTACCACACCTACTGGCACGTTGACTCCTGCTTTACAGGTGGGGAAACAGGCGCAGTGAGGTGAGGCCACGCAGCTTGGCTCTCACAGCTTGCCCCCCACTGTCCAAAAGCTCCTGCCCACTCGCCATCCTCCCTCCCACCTTCCTTGCCCCCAGCTTCTGTTCAGGGCCACCGGGGGCCCAGGATGTGAATGAAAGTACCAGAGGCAGTCACACTTCACTTGGGAGTCTCAGCAGGCCGTCCCCACCAGGCAGAGGCAGATTGCGCAACCATCATTTATTTCAAAAGAGCTTTCCTCTGGCCCAAGGGCTTTCAGAAATCCAGGAAAGCCTATCTTTTCTGTCTTCATTCCTTGGAATAAAAGAATTCACTGTGGAGATGGAAGTTCTCGTTTTTAGGACACAGTGCCTGGAACTTGGGTTTGCCTTGTCGCTTCTGAAAATTGATCAAGATGAGGAAAAAAAACAAAGTCAAGAGTAGCCCAGGTAGCTGGAGGTAAGCCTTCCAGCAACCTCAGGCCCGGAGAAGATGGCCAGAGACACAGAGACGGAAAAGTGTCATAACAACCAGAGTCGTCACCACGAACCTCTGCAGTTTGCTGCAAAGAAGCAGCGTCAGACCCTCACAACCAGACCATCAACTCGTATTTTACTCAGTTTTAACAAGGGCAGTTACCTGTTTCTTACCTGCAGAGGTTAAAATCAGTGAATTCAGGGAGGTGGAACTCCTAGAAGTATTATAGCACATTTATAAAAAGGAGAAGGTGTGGCTCCAGCAAAAGAGAAAATTATAACACACTGAATCCTTTTCATCTAATAGTGCACTTGAAGGGAGTTGTCCTTATAAAAAAAAAATACCCCCAAATTCAGGCAAAGACTGTTGTAAAAATATGCTCACTCGGGCTTCCCTGGTGGCGCAGTGGTTGAGAATCTGCCTGCTAATGCAGGGGACACGGGTTCGAGCCCTGGTCTGGGAAGATCCCACATGCCGCGGAGCAACTGGGCCCGTGAGCCACAACTACTGAGCCTGCGCGTCTGGAGCCTGTGCTCAGCAACAAGAGAGGCCGCGATAGTGAGAGGCCCGCGCACCGCGATGAAGAGTGGCCCCCACTTGCCGCAACTAGAGAAAGCCCTCACACAGAAACGAACACCCAACACAGCCATATTTAAATAAATTAATTAATTAATTTAAAAAAAATTAAAAAAAAAAATATGCTCACTGAAGTGTTACTTACAACAGTGAAATGGATATGATGTGGACGTCCAACCATGCGGGAAGCTTAACTAACTGGAGAGACTTTTATGCAGCCATTTAAAAAAATCTTCAGGGCTTCCCTGGTGGCGCAGTGGTTAAGAATCCGCCTGCCAATGCAGGGAACACGGGTTCGAACCCTGGTCCGGGAAGATCCCACATGCCGCGGAGCAACGAAGGCCGTGCGCCACAACTACTGAGCCCGCGCTCTAGAGCCCGCGAGCCACAACTACTGACACCTAGGGCCGGTGCTCAACAACAAGAGAAGCCACCACGATGAGAAGCCCGCACAGCGCAAGGAAGAGTAGCCCCCGCTCGCCGCAACTAGAGGAAGCCCCCACGCAGCAACAAAGACCCAATGCAGCCAAAATTTAATTAATTAATTAATTAAAATAAAATAAAATTAAAAAATCTTCAAGTAGTTTATTATAGCAAAGAGGAAATGCATAAGTTGTACGAGTGATGCTGAATTTTAAATAAAATATAATCATAGAATATGGAATGTCATCCACAGAAACAAACAGGAAGAAACACTCAGATGATATCAGAACACACATGATTACCTTCTGATTATGTATTTTGAAACTTTTAGATTTCCCCGCAATAAACGAATGCTCTATTTATAGTGTTTTTTTTTTGGCCACGCCACGTGGCTTGTGGAATCTTAGTTCCCTGACCAGGGATCGAACCCACGCCCCCTGCAGTGGAAGCGCAGAGTCCTAGCCGCTGGCCGCCAGGGAATTCCCTGTGTGCTCTATTTATAATGAGATGTGTTAAGATGCTGACTGATGGGTAACCGACAGGATTTAAGGAGCACAGTAACCTGAGGCCATCGGATGAGGGCTCTGCACCCTGGCCCTTCTCACCAAAGCAAGACAAGTCCTGTCACCATTTTGTCAGCGGGAACACTTGTGCTCCAGGGGGTTAGGTAATCAGTGCACAGCCAAACACACTTGCTGTGATGGGAGTGCTGACCACAGAGCCCTGTGACTACGGTCTGTGTGTTCTACCGTCTGTAACAGCGTCTCTAGCTGCCCTAGCAGCCCCATGATGCTGTATTGTTGCCCCATTTTACTGGGGACACTTGAACCAGTGGGGTCTGGTGCCCAACTCAAAGGTCACTAATTCTCAGAGCATCCCAAGTAATTGCTTGGAGGAAGTAAGTTATAATGAAACCAACAGACCCTGCAAAGTATGGAATGCACAACCTGGCGATGGGGGGTGGGGGGGCGGGAGATGTGGTACAGGGGACCCCCTGTGGCTTGTGGCTCACTGATGCTTAAGAAGAGCCCAGGGCTGGAGGCCTTAAGGCTCTAGGTACTAAGAAACCACAGAAAGCACATGGGGGTGGGGCTCTGCGTTACAGCACACCACAGTGGAATTTTCCAAATAGCCTTGTTTTTTAAAAGCATCGCCCCGTTGCCTTCTGCTGCCGCCACCCTCAGAAAGCGAAACCCGATTTAGAAGCTGCAGGATCAGGTCTCACGTGGGAGCCACGTGAGATGGGTGCAGAGGGCAGAGGTGGCAGGGGATGCAGATGCTTCTCACGCCCGATCATCCGCCGTGGGAAACTCTCTCTCCCTTCCACGCGTGAGGCTCCTTGGAAGCACCTCGAACTCTCTCAAGTCCTCCCCTTTGCACCTGCTCTGCCCTCCTCCTGGACCTCCTGGGATTCCCTTCTCCTCTACTTCCTAGTCCCCTCTGGTGTGTGGCTCAGAATGGTACCCCAGGTGCTCTGACCCTCAGAACAGCATCCCCGACTCTAACCCAACTCCCACCCGAGGCCGTGCAAGGCTCCAGCAGCCCCTGGGCCACCTCCCAGATGCCTTATCGCCTTGTCTGGTCTCTGTGCGGTCCCCAGGTCCCCAGCGGGTAGCCAGGGCCCACACGGAGGAGGCGGTAAGAGCGTAGCCTGCCTGAGCCCTGCGCAGTGTGTATCTACCCTCTTCGTCCTCACAGTCGCCCATGTCGCCGAGAAGAACTGAGGCTCACGCGGGGGAACGTTCTGTGCCCAAGGCCCCATAGCTGCTAAGGACACAGGCAGGATTGGCAACCAGGCCGTCTGGCTCCAGGTAACATACAGTGTGGTGCTTGTTTGGTGGTGACAGACGGAACACCTGGGGTGAGGCCCTGCCTACGCCACACTCTCCCCACCCCTCCTTCCCCACTGCCCCTCCACAAGAGACCCCATTTTTTTCCAGCCCCTGAGAAGCAGTTGATGATAGGAGAGAACATGAGCTTTCAGGTCAGGCAGATCTGGGCTGGAATCCCAGCTCTGGTGTTTACTGTGTGACTTTGGGCAAGTTACTTAACCTCTCTGAACCTTGGTTTCCTCTTTCAGAGGAAGGGGTGGCCCACATACCTCAGGTGGGGGAGGGGTTTAATATGTGTTGTCTTTCTTCCTGGCGCATCTACCCACCCTGACCTAGCGACTTCAACCTCTCCCTTTGCTCCTCCATCCTAAGACAACCTTAGATATTGCCCGCCTTAGAGGAACCTTCTTGGATGCACCCCATGTTCCTCTTCTTGCCAAACCTCAGCCCCTATTTTCTCCTCACTCATCCACCCACCAACCAACAGCTCCTGAGACACACGTGCGCACACACACACACACACACAGAGTTGGGCTCAGCTCCCTCCTGGCTGCAGAAGTTGGCTTCCTAAATGTCCCAGCACCGAGTCCAGCCCCTGTCCTTCCTCCGTCCTGCACCTGGAGTGGAGGATGCTCCTGACCCTCACAAAAACCCCCCTGGCGGCTCCTTGCCGTTTCCCCTCCAGAGCGGCCTTGGGGAGGGAGCAGGCCTCAGCCTCCCCGCCCGGGGTCTCTGCCCTGAGGGGCCTCGCACAAGCCCCTCCTCCCCCCCACCACCAAGTGTCACCCATCAGGAGACCTCCCCTCCCGCAGCCAGTCCCCCCCCAACCCCCAGATACTGCAGGCACCCTCTCTGCACCAGGCTCCGATGCCCAGCTGATGCCCGGTGAGCGCCTGAACAAGGTCCACCTCTGCCCTTCAAGGTCACAGAAGTCTCCAGGAAAAGCCTTGAGATTCTGCCAGTCGCGCTGATTCTCTGAGCACTGGCTGCCCACTCCCTCCTACGGAGGGTGAGCTCATGGCTGGGAGACAGTTGGCTGCGAGGCTTTTGTTCTTGTTTGAATCTGGGCGGGGGGACTTCCCAAGGACAGGCCTGCAGAGGTGAAGGTGAGGGTGCGTGGGCCCGAGAGGAGCAGCGTAGCGGTAGCGGCCAGGGAGACACAGGAGACAGAGGGGGGCGGATCCACCTCCAAACTGCTGCCTCTTCACTTCCACCCACCCCCCTACAGCCACCAGCCCCGATCTCTCCAGGACCCCCTCCCAAATCCGGCCCCAGCCGAACCTTGCAGCCTCGCCGCCCCCTTCCCATCCAGACTGGCGTTTTCCAGACACGTTACAATCCTGGCTGCACAGAGCCCGCCTTTGCTTGTCCTGTTCCTTCTGCCTGGACCCCCTCCTGCCTTCTCCAACCATCACAACCCTGGTCCCCTTGGCCACGTGCCACCTCCAGCTCCCACACCCGGCAGAGCTGGCCACGCCCTCCTGAGAGGCCCGGCAGCCCCTTGCTCATCCCCGTGGCCCTCCGTGCTGGACACGTGGCGCGTGAACCAGATTCTCCGAGGGGGTGGCAGCCGCAGGAGTAGGGGTCTCCCAACCCCACGCAGCCTGGCCTGGGGCGCGCTCCGTCGTCAACACCCGCCGATGGTCCCGTCCTCCTCCTGCCCTGCGGGGATGGGGCTGGGCTTGCGGGTGGGAGGAGCTGCCCCTAAGCTCTAAAATGGGCCAAGAGATGGGCCAAGAGCCACACGTGAAGTGCGCTGTCTGCAGCCGCAGGCGGACCAGGCCGAGCACGCTGGCCTCTGGTTTTCTCCCGGAGAGCCCTCTCGGGGCCCTCTTGACAGAGCCTCGGGTCCCGGTCAGTGGCCTCTAGAATTGTCTGTCCACCTGCCTCCCCGATAGGCTGTGAGCCTAACCCTGGCACACAGGAAGTGCTCAGGCCGGTTTGAGGATGGCTGTTCGAGGCATCAGGGTCCCCCCTCCAGGCATCCCCAGTCCCAGTGGGCCTAGCCCTCCAGGGAGACCCAGGCTTCACCCAACAAGCACAACCACTCCCTGGGTGGGACGTCCAGAAAAGATGGGCCTGGGGCTGCCCGGGGGCGCTGAGCAGAGCTGGGTTTGGGCTCCAGGGGCGAGAAAGAAAAAGCTGGTCACTTGGACTCCCTCAGGGTCCACCAGGCCCCGGGCGCCTTCCCTGGGGGCCTCCTCGCACCCAGGGCCAGTCCCCATTTTCCTCTCCCCAACTCCAGCTCCTCCCCTGGGCCCATGCAAGGCTCAGCTGCCTCCTGTCCCAGAAGGAGACAAACCTCTTCCGAGGCCTGCTCCCAGCTGCCGCTACCTCTTGCCAAACCTGCCCAGCTGAGCTTCCAGAAAGAGCGGTCCACACACTCGGATCCACACTGCCTCGCACCCTCTCGCTGCCCTTGACATGCAGGGCCGGGCCGCCCTGCTCTGCCCGCCTCTGCTCCCCCAGCACATGGTGGAGGCTGGAGACACCCGTCTGGCACTGGCTTGTCTTGACTTTGCCCCTCTCTGAGCCTCGGTTTCCTCATCTGTAAAATGCGGATGACCGTCGCCACCTCCCTGGGCTCTTGGGAGCCTGTGGGGAGGTGCATCCCTGGGGAGAGGCGGGGCTGGAGTGGCAGGTGGGGTTCTGCGTGTGGAAGGGGCAGGCGCAGCACCACCTAGAGGAGGTGAGCGGGGGTGTGCCAGGGAGCCCTGAGCCGGGCCCACATTCTGGGGGACACAGAGCCTCCCTCAGCGCCCCATCGAGGCTCCCGGCAGACATCTACATTGGAGACATAGGAGGGGCCCAAGAAGCCGCCCTGAGCCCCTCCAGAGGCCTATGCAGGGAGACCACGTGGGGTCAGGAAAGAGGCCCAGGCTAAGAGCCAGGAGACTGGGGTCAGCACCCCATCCCAGTGTAACGATGGGGTGGCGTCTTTAACATGCCTGAACTTCAGTCTCCTCATCTGTGAAATGGGCACATCAGGAGGTGTGCGGTTTACCCGAGGCACGGAGTGTGTGGCACAGACAGAGCTCTCATGTGTGTGTGGAGTGAGACAAGCTAGAATTTCACAAGGATGATCTTAGAAGTACAGGGATAAGCACTTGCATTTTTATGTGTTTCCATATTAGAGGAAGGGACTTCCCTGGCGGTCCAGTGGTTAAGACTCCGAGCTTCTGCTGCAGGGGGCGCGGGTTCGATCGTTCGATCCCTGGTTGTTGAGCTAAGATCCTGCATGCCATACAGTGCTGCCAGAAAAAAAAAAAAAAAGATATTAGAGGGAAAGGCTGGCCTTCCGTTTGCAGAAAATATAAAGCATCTTCACGGAGACCCTGAGTGGCCCTTGAAGGGGTGAGGGCCCAGGTAGTTTGGGTTCCTGCTCGTTAACTGGCTGGTGGTGTGATTTTTGCCCTAGGTACTTTTTACAGGTTAAAAAACAAGGATCTTTTATCATTGCTAAAATATTTACCAAATTATCTCGTGCGTGCCAGGTCATGTGGTAAAAGCTTAGGACCAAGAAATGATTCAGGAACAATCTCTTCTCAGTTTATAGAGGAGACATGTGTAAAACGATATTTTATTTATTTCAAACTTTTACTTTAGCTCCGTGTGAGAGGAATACCCACCGTGGAAAATTTGGTGAATGCCGATGAGTCCCCAGAAGAAAATACACGGCGCCTGCCACCCTCCCTTCCAGAGAGAACCACCGGCAGGTGAGCCACTCAGACGTCCCCTTTGTCTTCTCTTCCTGTGGACTACCCTCTGTAACAGTCAGACAGCCCCGATGCGGTCCTTCTCTGCTGCTTACTCGGTGCAAGCCGCCTCTGTGAGCTGCACCTTCCTCATCTCTGAAACAGAGCTTAAAAAGCGTTCCCTCCCCCGTGGGACAGTGTGAAGTCGAGTGCGGCAGTGAACGTGGAGCGGTGTAGCCGGCGGGGCGGCAGGTGCTTGGAAGACAGCGGCTGCTGTGTGTCGATGAGCAGAGCGTCTGGAGGCTATTAATTTCTCTTTATCGCCAGCCGACGTCACAGCCCAACCTCTTGCTCTCCGGATGCAGAAACCGAGGCCCAGGGAGGAGAGGGTTACAGGAGCCAAGATGAGAACCCAGCCTTTTCCTCTCCTGCCTGGGACCCACCACGGCCGGGCACGGCCTTAGAACGTCTAATCCGACCCCTTCTGGGCTGTGGCCCCTGCAGTAAAAAGTGAAGTTTCTCGAAGGCGCCTGCTTCTCCACGAAGCCTGCCTGTTGGTCTGAGATAGCTGGTGAAGCATTGCTTTTGCATAAATGACAGTGGTTCTCGAGCCCCAATGGGGAGAGCCTAGGGAGGCGGGGCTGCTTCTCTGACGGAGGTTTTAGAACATCTTCCTGGTGTGAGACGATGCTTTGTGAACTTCCACGGAAAGCGCTGGGTGTAAAATCAAACCTATGGAATGATGTTGACTGTGAAACATGCCCATAGAAATTAGTCTGTGGTGGGGTTTTACCACATACACTTTATAATTTGTTAACTTTCAAAATCTCTACAGTCTTATTTTATCTTTTTCTTTCTTTTTATTTTATTTTTTTTAAGTTGCAGCATGCAGGGTCTTAGTTGCAGCACGTGGGATCTAGCTCTCTGACCAGGGATCGAACCCGGGCCCCCTGCATTGGGAGCGTGGAGTCTTAGCCACTGGACCACCAGGGAAGTCCCTTATTTTATCTTCATAATCAGAGTTTTTAAATCTTTACTAAAATAAGGTGGTGCAAGGGAGAGAGTGACAGGTCTGCAGGGAGGTTACACTACCCCCCACTGCCCCGGTTCACACATCCTCCGGGAGCGCGCATCCTGAGTATGAGGGGCTCTTGGGGAGCAGAGGCAGGCACAGTCCCAGTATTCGTGAAGCCTGTGGTTTTAGGGGGGAGACGTGGATCAAATAGTCACACAAAGTAGAGATACGGAAACTGTGACACGTGTCACCAAAACATGTACTGGGCTTGGGGGAAGGGGGTTGGCCTGGTCCAGGAGGCTGAGACCTGAAGGCTGGTGGGAGTTAGTCGGGGAAGGTGGGGAAAGAGTGCCCAGCATAGGGACAGCATGTGCAAAGGTCCTGTGGTGGTGGCGGGAGCAACCGTGGGGAGGGTCCACCAGCACGGCTGGGGCTGAAGAGGGGGTAAATGTGAGCGGTGAGGTCAGCTTTGCAGTTTGCAAAGATCGCACACTGTCTGCAGTGCCAAGGACGTCTGGGTACCTTGAAAGTACAGCTTCGAAAGGCCAGGAGGGGGGCTTCCCTGGCGGCACAGTGGTTGAGAATCTGCTTGCTAATGCAGGGGACACGGGTTGGAGCTCTGGTCTGGGAAGATCCCACATGCCGCAGAGCAACTAGGCCCGTGAGCCACAACTACTGAGCCTGCGCGTCTGGAGCCTGTGCTCCGCAACAAGAGAGGCCGCGATAGTGCAGAGGCCCGCGCACCGCGATGAAGAGTGGCCCCCGCTTGCCGCAACTAAAGCCCTGGCACAGAAACGAAGACTCAACATAGCCAAAAATAAAAATAAAAATAAAAATAAATAAATAAATAAAATATTTAAAAAAAAAAAAAAAGAAAGGCCAGGAGGAAGCCATCTATGAAGTTAAGCCACCCCCTCCAGGGATGCAGGCAGGCAGAGGCAAATGAGAGTCCAGCGGCAAGAAGAGGTCTGCGCAGACCCGTGGAGCCCGCAAGCGCTGCTCTCCTGGCACCCAGGTGGCTGGGGGGCGGCCCAGGGTCTGAAAGGGTGGAAGGAAGGCACCCTCTTCTCCACCACATCTGCCGCCCAGCAAGGCTTGGGGCAGCTCAGGGAGGGGCTGGACACTGATTTTACACTCCATTCTCAAGCAGCAGGACTTCTGTTTAGAGTGCTGATGGGGAACCCTCCCCGGGCCAGACAGGGCGAGGCTGGGCGAGCTGTGCGTTTACCTCTTGGGAGGGGGCGTGCCCTGCGTGCGGGGGCTGAGAACCAGCTGGACTCTTCAGAATTAGGCTCCACTGCTGACCGCTGCTCTCTCGGTCCACTTCTAACTTATTTGTTTTTTAATCTTGAGAGCCATTTTTATTGTGGAAAATTTCAAACATATATACAGTGAACCGTATAGTGATCCCCTATGTACCCATCTCAACACTGGTTATATGCTGTTCTTCCTGTCCCCTCCCCATATTCTTGTTATTTTTATTTTTCCTGGATTCACTTAGAGTGTATCTCAGATATATCAGAACCCATGAAAATACTTCAACTTGTTCCATGCACATCTTTAGTAGTAAGGTTTTTTTTTTTTTTTGAGGCATAATCACAATACCGTCAGATACCTATAAAATTAACAATAACTCCTCAATGTTTTATAATTCCCCAATTACCTCTAAAAATGTCTTCTAATAGTTTGTTCAAATCAGGTTCTGGGAAATTCCCTGGCGGTCCAGTGGTTAGAACTCTGCGCTTCCACCGCAGGGGGCACGGGTTCGATCCCTGGTCAGGGAACTAAGATTCCAAATCAGGTTCCAAAAGCAACACACTGCACTTGGTAGATGGGTCATTACGTCTCTTTTAGTCTGAAATAGTTCTCCCTTGGTTTGTTTTTCCTACGCAATATATTTGTTGATGACATTGCGTTGTCTCGTAGAACTTTCTGAATTATGGATTTAGAGGACTGTACGTTTGTGGTGGTGTTGAACAAGCCCCTCTAGCCCCAGTATTTCCTATAAACTCAGTTTCATCCCAAGCAGTGGTCCTCAATTTTGCCCCCAAGGAACATTTTGCAGTATCCTCGGAAGAGAGTCCCTTAGGAGGCACTGCGCTGGGGATGGGAGCGGGACCCGTAGAGCGGTCTGCATCTAGGGGTCACTCCCAGCGTCCACGCATGTGTACTTCCTACATGTCCCATCAGGACTGGACAGCGCATCCCACTCTTAGCAACATCGCCTTGGACTAGGGGGTCCCGGTGCTGTCAGCACATCACCTGATGATTCCGCAGCCATTCGTAATCATGGTCTAGATCAACCATTCGGGTTGCGGGATGGTGAGACCTATTTTTTTTTTAGTGTAATGCAATTATGACTTTAATACTTTCTCACATACCGTTTACAAAGGGCTTTCCCATCCAGGACCGAATAACCAAACTCACAGCTATGCTGGAGGCAGGTCCGATAATCTTCCTCTTTTTTTTAAATTAATTTTTATTGGAGTATAGTTAATGTACAGTGTTGTGTTAATTTCTGCTGTACAGCAAAGTGAATCAGTTATACTTATACATATATCCACTCTTGTTTAGATTCTTTTCCCATATAGGTCATTACAGAGTATTAACTAGAGTTCCCTGTGCTACACAGTAGGTTCTTTTTTTAAAAAATTAATTAATTTTTTTTTTTTGGCTGCGTTGAGTCTTCGTTGCTGCTCGTGGGCTTTCTCTAGTTGCGGCGAGCGGGGGCTACTCTTGGTTGCGGTGTGCAGGCTTCTCACTGCGGTGGCTTCTCTTGTTGCAGAGCACGGGCTCTAGGCACGTGGGCTTCAGTAGTTGTGGAATGTGGGCTTCAGTAGTTGTGGCTCGCGGGCTCTAGAGCGCAGGCTCAGTAGCTGTGGCGCACGGGCTTAGCTGCTCCGCGGCATGTGCGATCTTCCCGGACCAGGGCTCGAACCCATGTCCCCTGCATTGGCAGGCAGATTCTTAACCACTGCGCCACCAGGGAAGCCCTATACAGTAGGTTCTTATTAGTTATCTATTTTATACATAGTAGTGTGTCTAAGTCAATCCCAGTCTCCCCACTTATCGATAATCTTCTGATAATTTTCTCCAGACAAGGAGGCTGAGATCAGAGAAGGGAAAGGGCACAAGACCCCACAGCTCAATAGGAGCAGCAGGCCAGGCCTGGGCAGGGCCGCCACCCAGAGCTCCGTTCACTGGAGTATGCTGAGCTCATGCAGCTGCAGGGAAGGCAGGAAAGGCCCTGTGATCTTCTTTTAAAAGCTACGAAAGTTCTGAAGGGTTCTCTGCTGTGCATCAGCTGTTTCTAGCATCCCTCTCCAACCTCAGAGCCCTCCGCTCACCCACAAATGGTGGCCCGGCTCACACCCCTTCAGGCCTCCTGCTGCCTCCAGGATGAGACCCAAACCCTCTCAAGCCCCTCCTACGTCTCTCTTCCCATCTTTTCCCACATCACCGTCCCCACCCCAGCCAAACCCAACTGGGACACTGAACTCGGATTCTGATACACTAACAGGAGACTTCTGCTACGGCTTGACCAGCTGATCTCAGTGGGCACTAAGGAGGGGGTTAACCCCTGTCCAGCACCCATGTGTGCAGGCACGTTATTGCTTTCAACACTGGGGAGTGGGTTTCACCTTTCCAGCTTTCACATGAGAAAACCGAGGCTTGGAGAGGGTGACCGGCTTGCCAAAGGGGGCCGGAGCTCACGAGGAGCCGGGCAGGCTGGCCTCAGCCCGGGCTTCTTCCAGGTGGCCGCAGGCAGCCACCTCCCCAGGGCTGGGAAAATGTGGGCCCCAGAAAGTGTGGCGGAGACCTCCACTCCACACGCCGTCGGAGTTCCCTGTGCCGGGCCTTGGTCTCCTGTGTTTTCCGTCATCTGCAGCGCACTGGAGAGCGGTCACTGCCAGGAAGGAAACCACGCTGTTCACGGCCAATCTGCAGAGTGACGGGGTGGAAATGGACCCCAGTATGTTTCTTCCAGATGAACCGCGTAACTCATTCCACAGGAAGGGCCGCATGCATGCCCTTGGAGTGTGTGAAATTGACGACTGCACCGCCTTCCTCCCTCTGCCCTGCCCAGGGACATCACATGGCCTTGCCAAGGCCACCCAGCTGTTCAGGGCAGAGCTGGGCCCTGCACGCTTCACCCTGCACCCCTAGCCTGCTGACTTCCGAGGCCCCTGAGTGGGGTGGGGCTAGGGGGCCTCCAGGCAGGGAAATCTGGGGGCAAGATAAGGAAGAGCCAGCCTTCTAAGGAAGGGGGCTGCCTGGGCTTGGGGGGCTTCACCGCTTTCCTTCAAACTGCTGAAAACTTCAGATGGCCAGAGCTCAGGCAGGCTGCAGAGACCCTCCGAAGTTTATCGAGGAGAGATGAAAGAGGAAATTGTGGTATCTTTATCACCAGACAGCTAGGGCTGAGGGAGGCTTACTGGCTTAGAAAAATAAAATTCATACCATTGTTATAAAGCAGAAACTAACACACCATTGTAAAGCAATTATACTCATATAAAGATGTTAAAAAAAAAAAAATTCATACCAGCATCAGGTTGAGGGCCTGGCACATTAGTAGGCTCTTAACATGTGTTTGTTGAATGAATGAATGTTTCCAAACCCTATTTTTGCAACCAAGGCCCAGAGACCTCCTTTTCTTCCTAATTAGTAGCTTAATGCCAACATGAAGACACGCTGGCCCCCAAAAGGCCCCAAACTGCTGTCCCTACTTCCACGTGACGGCTCAGTAAGGTCAAGGCGTAGACTCCAAGGTTCCACTGCTCGCCAACCTCGTCCAGGTAACAAAACACCCTCCCAGCGCGATGCCACCAAGCCTGGGAGAAGCGTTTCTGAGTGGGGGACCCGAGTTCAGCATGAGGACGTGACCCAGAGGCTCAGGTCTCCCCACTTCCTCCCAAGCTCAGGAAGGGGAGGCCCGGTGGGGGAGTGGGCCTGGGGAAGTGAGGAGCCCAGAAGGAGACCACCTGAGACCCTACCAACGCCTGCTGGCAGAGAGGCCAGGCTCACCCAGCACCCCCGGTAGGGCCTTACTGGGGGGAGGTGGGGCTGCCAGCGGGACTGAGTGCCAGGCAATTTTAGGCTCCCAAGGCTGGGGCATGGAGACAGGCCCAGGTGAGTGTGAGGGGTGGTGACCAATGCAGGGCAGCGCCGCTGCTAAGAGCCAGGGCCGGCCACTGCGAGTGTGCCTCCTGAAGGGTCCCCAACCTCTCTGAGTAGTCCTGGGGTGTGCGAGCGATCGCTGCAGGCTGCAGTGGCGCCGGGGGCGCACGCGAGCCCAGAGGGGGAGCCGCTGAGGGGGCTGCACCCTATCGCTGGCTCGCAGCTTCCGGTGTTTGGGAGGACGCCGTGGTCACACCTGACGTCTGTGACCGGCAGGAACTGGGCCCTGAGCAGGGCCACAGGAGGTGCCCCCGGGGCTGGGATGAGAAGAGCTGAGAGCCAGGCCCAGAGGGGCCAGGACGTGCTCGAGGCCCTCGGTGAGCCTGGGGCTTTTGGCACAGAGTCCAGGGCCCCTCTTCGGTAAAGGGAGGAAGCGCCCCGAAGCTGGCCTCCCGGCTGAGCCAGCCCAACACCCTGCGCTGTCGCCCTGGGGCTCGCAGCCTACGGCCCCCAGGCCTCCGTGTGCCCTTGAGGGGACCCCAGCCCACGGTGCTGCAGTCAGCCCAGGCCTGCTTACCCCAGCTGGCGGTGCTCCTGGCCAGGCCCCCGGACTTCCCGAGCGAGGGGCTGGAGGGGCCGGGCACGTGGCAGGTCTGCTCTGGCCACGGTGGTGGGTCAGAGCAGGAGGTCCTGGCGCGGGCGGGCCTGGTCTCCTCCACCCATCCCAGACCCGGGCGCGTCCCAGACCCGCGCACTGGCTCGGAGACAGAGAGAAACACATGCATGCGAGGGGAGGGGAGGGGAGGCAGCTACACCTGCCCGTCACCAGTCGGCGGAGAGAGGGACCAGCTCAGGGTCACATGGCTGGCCGAGGTCACCTCGCAGCTTCTCAGGTGGGCAACAAGAAGCGGGGAGGAAGGGGCCCTGCTCAGGTAGGCCGGCCTCTTCCTTCGAGAGGCCCAGTGGTCAGCGTGCCCTCCTCTGCCCCCTCCCCAGTCCCCCTCTGCGACCGAGGCTGGGGTTCAGGGGAGCCAGAGCCTGTTGGGATGGCAGGCCAGAGGGTGGGGCCTCCTCTGTCCCTCCCACACAGGCCTCCCCAGCTCTGGGTCCCGGGACTGTGACATGAAGTGGCCAGCCCAGTGTGAGCTGCAGCCGGCCACGTGCCTGTCCCCCAGGGAGACAAGTGTTGGCCGGGTCCCAGCTGGCGCTCTGCCGCAGGGTCAGGGCCCTCCTGCCACCCTGGCTCCGCTCCAAAGGGCACACTTGGTTCTGCTGCTGCCCCAGCCCCCGCCAGGGGGGACAGTATGATCTCGTGAGGGTGACAGGGTAGGACTGAGCAGGCCACCTGATGGCCACGTGACCGTGGTGAGCGCCCAGGGGCACAGGCCTCTGCAGGGCCTGACCCTGAGCCCAGGGCTTTGCTGCCACTGGCTGAAGGGAGGGGAGGGGAGGAAGCGAGGGGCAGCCTGCAGAAGCTGTGATCTTCCTGAGTCACAGGGCTGGGCACGGCAGCTTCCGGGAGGAGTCTTGACGCTCACTCTAGCCCGTGCGGCTGCGCTGTTTCATCTCCACAGCCAACCCCGATGAGAGGTCCTGTCGTGATCTCCACTGACAGCCGAGGACACCGGGGCGTGGACACTAGCCCAGGAGCGCATGGCCAGCGGGTGGCAGAGCCAGGACTCACCCCCCCCCCCCCCCGGCATCCTGACTCAGTCTGGACTCCTGGAGATGACGCCCTTACGATTACGTAGCTCACGAGGACTAGAAAGAGACGGCGGGGCAGAGGCAGCTGCTCAACATCTCCCCCCGCCCCCCCCCCAGCACACTTTTCATAGTGGCATTTTGGCCAGATGGAGGCTTTGGGATGGGCTCCACCGTTCACGAGGCGTGAGACCTAGGCGGGTGGTTAACTTCCCCCCGTGTATGCTTTCTCACCCGTAAAGTGGGGCAGTCGTACCTAGCCCACGGCGTTGAGAATGAACACCGAAGACCGTCTGCGAGAACGCCCGGCACGTGCTCAGCTGGTCCTGGTGACGCCGACCCCGCTCGCGTGCCAGGAGCTGCTGTCAGCTCACGGAGGGAACTGTCCCTGAGAAATGCTGTTAACTACCCGCCAGCGACGAAAGGCCAGCGGCGGGCTCCGAAGCAGAGGCTCGGGTGCTGGTCTCCGTGCTGGCAAGAGCCCAGCCTGGGAGGCCGTCCACCAGCTGCTCCCGAGAGAAGCCGGGGCGGGGCCCTCCTCCTCCTCCTCCTCGGCCGCTGTGCAGCCGCCAGCCTCCCAGGCCTGCTCACAGCCACTTCACCCACGGGCCCAGGGCCGCCGGGACGGCGTCTGCAGTGGCAGAAGGGGCAAGCCCGGCACCTTAGGGACACCTAAGCAGGGGCCTTCACGGCCCTTCGCTGTTCACTCGGCTGCGACGCCACAGTTCCTGGGGACAGTAACAGGCCAGGGCCCCGCCTCCAGCCGCTGTGCACAGGGCAGCCCCATTTCAGTCCAGCTCGACACCCCACCCTGCTTCTGCGGGTGAGGGCACTTGTGAAGCAGTTACGCTCGCAGGTCTTCAAAGAGCCACGACGACAGGTGGGGCCAACGGTCGGCGTGGCCACGAGGCGCACACCCGTGCAAGGAGCTGACGGACGGGAGAGGTCCTGGACGCGGCAGCGGAGGGCACACTCCTGTGACGTCTCCTGTCGCGCCCGCACACGGGGCCGCCCCGCCACCACACCGCCCAGCGGGGCGCCGCGGCCAGACCAAGGAAGACGGAGTTCGGCCAGTTCAGCCAGCGAGGATGCAGACGCATCCCGGGATGACGTCCACCCGCTGCTCAGCCACGAGCGAACGCTCGGGGGCTTGCTGGGCACGAGGCGCTGCTTTAAGTGCTCAGCCCTGGGGTTCCCTTTACAGATGTCACCTCCAGTCGGGTTGGGGAAGGATTTCACAGACGACGGTGTCGAGGCGGCCGCTCAGCTAGCTGGGAAAAGTGAAGCTGACTCCTTCAGCTTTGGTCTTTGTCTGCAAGATGCATGCTCCAGAGATTTGCTCTACCTAACGCGAGAGAATATTTTTTTACTCTTAAGATGGAGAAGGCATTTAAAAACGTGCCTACACATCCCAGAAACCAGAAAGAAAAAGATGGGGAGAACACAATTCGAATCCTCCTGTAGAAACCCACCTCTCCTCCGTGCTGACGAAAGGCAAGTACTCAGCTTACGGATGGTTGAGAAAAAGGATGTCTAAGCTTTCTGAGGTTGACCGCGGGTAACTGAAACCCTGGAAAGTAAAACCATGGTAAGGGTGGGCGGCGGCTGTACATGAATCTATACATGTGATAAAATGGCACAGAATTATACATACATATTTTATCAACACATATTTCCTGAGTTTGATATTGTACAGTAGTTATGGAAGATGTAGACATGGGGCAAACAGTGAAGGGTTCATGAGCCCTCTTTGTAGTATCTTTGAAATTTCCTGTGAATCCGTAATTATTTTGAAATAAACTATTTTTAAAAGTCAAAAAAAAAAGGATGTCTAAGCTCATGCACAGGTCTCAAGGACCTTGTGTCGGTGTGACGTGGGCAACACCACCGCACCGGCAGCAGGCATCCCACGGGCTGGAACTGCCCTTCCGCAGCCATCGTCCAAGGAGACCCATGTTTAAGGACGTCCACAGAAATGCTATTTAGAATACTGAACAAACACGAAAGGAACATTGTAAATGTTGATCCACGGACTTCCCTGGTGGCGCAGTGGTTAATAATCCACCTGCCAATTCAGGGGACACGGGTTCGATCCCCGGTCCGGGAAGATCCCACATGCCACGTAGCAACTAAGCCCGTGCGCCACAACTACTGAGCCTGTGCCCTAGAGCCCACGAGCCACAACTACTGAAGCCCACGCGCTCTAGGGGCCGCGTGCCTCAACTACTGAAGCCCACATGCCTAGAGCCCGTGCTCCACAACAAGAGAAGCCACCGCAACAAGAAGCCCGTGCACTGCAACAAAGAGTAGCCCCCGCTCACCACAACTAGAGAAAAGCCCCCGCGCAGCAACGAAGACCCAGCGCAGCCAAAAAAAAAGTTGATCCACAAGGAACCTGTTAAATTCATATAACAGAATCATACAGCTATAAAAATGACGCAGATCTATCATTACTGACATGAAAAGATGTCTGAGAAAAAAACCTATTTCTGAAGTTACAGAAGGGCAAATATATAGTACAACCCTTCAATGTAAACTTCTCTCTATATATATCCATATATACACTCAGCTGTCTAGAATGGTGTTTTGCACAAATGTTAGAAAGCTACCCTCTCAGGGTGATGGAGGTACAGATGAATTTTCCTTTATACTTCTTTAATAATACATTGATTTCTTTCTTACAATGTACAGTGATCATGTTAATATACATACATGGAATTTTTTTTTTTTCAGAACAGAAAGATTAAGCTTTGTCTACCACCACAAGACAAAAATGGTGTGTTCTTTGCAAGGTTCAGGCAGTAGTTCCTAGGGGTGGGGATGGGGGGGTGTGGACTCTTTTCTCAGCAGGCCCCACCCATTTTCTTCTCCAGCAAAGCAGACGCCGGCACTTTCTGCAACGCGTATAGGAAGAGCTAAATAACCTTCTTCTGGGATGATGTGACCTGGGCACACATAATTAAGAGGAGGCTGGGGTTCTTTATAAAAGAATCTTTGCTACGATAAATAAAGACAACCAACTTTTTTTTAGATCTTTTATTTGGTGTTAACTCCACAAGAAAACAAAAAACCAGTTACTCTGGTGTACGTGAAATCAGAACAATACAACCACGGGGAAAAAAATAGCCCAGGAATGGAAAACTGATACTTCAGTGCTATGGATATGCAATGCGCTTCATACCACAGTGCGTTTCAGCGTTTTGCCAACTTTTTAAAAAATGCTTTTTCTTTGTGATCATCCATTTACAAAACTGAAAACCATACTTTCAGCTCTGTCGCTGAAAGCCTCTGGGCTTCAGCCAGTTAGCTATGAAAACAAATAAATACATAATCTGTTAATCCCCTTGCCCGCTTATAATCCATTCCCATTCCCCCATGGAAGGTGCAATGTCTTCCCACTAGCGTGTAAGGAAGTCTACACCTTGACCACCTGGAGCCCTTTCGTGATAAAAAGCAGCTGTCCAAAATCAACTGAGCTAAAGGTTGTGTCTGAAATATATTTATTTGGTCTCGGCTACATAAGCAACGATCTCTAGGATGATCGTCACTGTAGTGATTTTAGGAATTTACAACTTCCAATTCTTTTTTGCCTTTGCTGTTAAATTATATTTCAGTGCAGATGCTAATCAATTTTTAGGAAGCTCTGGAAGAAAGAAAAATACATATAACCTTATAAAGTCTGTAAATAAATAACAGCAACATAAAACCTTACACGCGCACACACGCACACACACACAAACCCACTTTAAAGTGTCAAAGATGTGCTGTATAAAAACAAACCCTGACATGTGGTGAGACCAAACCCAACGGCCCATCAGGTTTCCCACGGTGAGGACAGACAGCGCCGGGGACGACTCCACAGCCCTGGATGGAGTTGTCTGTGTCATCAATTAAGAAAAAGGCAACAAAACCCAATGCTCGAAGCAAATCATGTATTTCTCAGCCAGTTCAGCTCCCAGCTAGTAAATTATGTGTTTACTGCCTGCCAAAATAGTGGTGAAGGTGTCTCACCCATATTAGACTTCCTGATGTTAGACATGCTAAATTGATGTCACACATTGTTTTTTTTTTTAAAAAAAACAATGAGTTGGTTAAAAAAGAAAAACAATTTTAAACCTTTAGGTTTTGCAAATGTTGCTCCTTCTAACTTCAACCTGTTGCATGGCAGCGTGAAAGCTCAAGGAAGCGACCGTCACGAATGGACGGGACTGGATGAGGGACTGACCCCTGGGTTCCCAAGTGACACGGGAAAGCGGGTCCCATGAAGCAATCACACAGGTATGGGGGAAATCAGTACTCTACCCTCCGACCCGCCACACACAGAACTTGCCCAGAACATTCTCTCAAACACAAAATGAGATCTAAGCTATACTAAGTCACAGCCACAAGAGCAGCCAGCTGTAGCAGCCAAGGTCTCTTTGGGGAGCTGGGATGGCCTTTATTGCGTGCCAAACGTTTACAGTCTCAAGTTCTGGGGGCTTCGATTCAGTATCGGTCACCAGAAAAATCTCATCTGCAACTAAGGTCCTCATCGAGTACTGTAAGACTCACCGCAAATAACCCTGAGCGGTGCCTGGGGGAAATGTAACTGCAGCGTTAAGAGCAGGTCGGGGGTGCGCTCTCACCCCGCTTGGCCTCAAACGCTACCCCGTACCTCAAAGCCTTGGCTGCCTCAGGTGGCAAGAAAGTCACAAACCATGGTATTGTCCATGATACTCTAGGGGGAAAATCCTAAGAGAGAAAACACAGTATTTTGTAAGTCTCTAAAAGCACACCCTTGTGGTTCCTACTTTAAATGTACATGAGATTTTACTGAATGAAGACCGGGGATGAGTCACCCGTGCTGCCCTCTTGCCTTCAGAAAGGCACTGATCCACCGCAGGGTAAGTATTCATATCCCAGTTCTTAGAGGACAAAGCCTAAATGTTCCAAAGCTAAAGTCTCTGGATAGCGGAGGTGGTTGCTGACACTGCGACGCTAGTAAGGTGACAGTGATGTGACTGCAGCTGGGAGGAAGGCGCTGCAGTGAAGGTGCAACAGGCAGTGATGCTTCTAAGACGAGCACATGCACACCCATTCTTGGTAGGACAACACATCTAGTCTATTTCAAATAGCCAAGAATTTAACAGCTTGAAAAAAAAAAATCTTCAACAGGATAGCTGTCCTCAACTCTAAAATAAGCAAGAAGAGAAAGATAATTACTGATCTGAACCAGTTAATTGAAGAAGAAACCTTAGAAACCTAAGTTGTTGTTTTAGATGAACAGGCCTCACAAAAGGGTACTTTTCGCTCACATATCAATTTTTAAAAATAATTTGTACTACTCTGCAGGTTTAGAGATGAGTTCGAGAAAAGAGCTCCTCCTCCCTGGGCTCCACCCACGCGCCTCCACCTTCCGAGCCCGTGTCCTCCGAGGCGGAGCTGGCACTGGAGTACATCTTTCTGCGGAAGCCGTTTGATTTTGCTCCAGAATTTCTCTCTCCTGTGCACCTTGCTTCATAAACAGAAGACACCTAAGATGAAAGGAACAATTTTCAACAGGTCAAAAGCCAGATATTTTTTCAAAAGGGCTATGTGAGACACTCTATGTATGCAGAGATTAAGAAACAAATTGTTGATGTTTTCCAGTGGAGAGTTACAAAAATCTAAAGAGTTTTCCTGTTTGAAAGCAAAACAAACAAGCTTTCCTCCCTGATCTATACATGATCTCAAATCCTAATTCTCCATGTTCAGCCCCTTGGACAAAACGCTGCCGACGTCAGGGCTGGGTGGAAACGAGTCTTTGAGCGGGGGCTCCACCGGGAGGACGGCACGGCCTCGCCCTGCTGGGGCTCACGGTCCAGGGGAGAGGGCAGCAAGCAGCCCGACCCGACCAGCACAGCTTCCCGGCTTCCTGCTGCGCTGACCAGCTGGGGGTGCGGCCGACGGGGCTCTCCAGGTAGGAGCGGGGGTGGGGGGGGTGGGGGCCGGTTCTTCTGAGGAGGGGCATCCTCGCCCGGAGGCCGAGAAGCCAGCTGCGCCACAGAAACAGCCGGAGCTGGCTTGGGACTTCGGGGCTGTGCTTCTGAATTGGGGGTCCATAGGTATATGGTACCTTTTGGGGATACTTCTGGCTGTGTGGGACTCTCCCCCACCCACAAGATGGTTAGCATCTCTGGCCCTCAGGACACCAAGTGCAAGTGGCAGTCCCTCCCCAGTCATAATACCTGGTGCTGCTTCCCAGCACAGTAATTAGCAACGTCACCCTCCCCGCAGCAGTGACCAGGAATTCTTCCCCCTCCCCAAAGTGACGAGCAACGCCTCCCTAGTCACCCACACTGAATAACAGTAAATAACAGTAAATCCCCCAAGTGAATCCCCACAGTGAATAACAGTAAATCCCCCAAGCACCCGCCCCCCCCCCCCCACCATTTCCAGATGGCAGTACTGTCCCTGCTTGAGAGCCCCGGAGGAAGGAGGACAGAAAGACCACCACACTCCTGAGGGGGGCGCAGAGGACGCGGGATCAGAGGCAGGCGAGGGCGAACACACACGGCCTGGCAGGGAGTGCGCGAGGGCGAGAGGCCATGGCGCTCGGCAGCGGGAGTCGGACTCAGGGCTGAGGGTCATGGCTCCGGTCTGCACTTAGGCTGTGGCTGTGCAGATACACGTTCTGAATCTTTACGGGCCTTTAGTTTTCTCTTCCGCAAAATAACAGCACCTACCTCCCGGGGCGGCTGTGAGACTAAACGAAGTAACCCTCGCGAGGCTGTCCTGCCTCACGGTGTGGGGAGAAGACTGGGGAGGGAAAGGTGGAAGCAGGAAGGCCAAGGCGAAGCCCACGGCAAAGCCCACGGCAGCGGTCCGCAGGGGGCGGTGATGCGGAGGAAGCGTGAACGATGGAGCCGGCTGAGAGGCGGGTGGTCAGGACGGGCACACAGACTGCGTGTGTAGGTGAGAGAAAGAGGAACGAAGAACGAGTTCTGGGCCTGGGGACTGACGCTGGGGGGTGGAACATCCACGGAGATGGAGAGACGCTGGGGGACGCCCCCAAACGTCTGCCTTGATGTGTTCGGTCTGACAGGTCCACGGACACCAAGACCACAGGGCGCTTTGGGAGCAATTTCTCACGAGACTTCAACTGACAATGACAATCACACTGAGAAGCCACAGAAGCTCCCTTCAACTCATTCACCTGTCTGCCTCCCCGGGCGAGGCACAGGCCCTGTCCCTGCCCCCGGGAGCTCACAGGCCGGTTGCGGGGCGGGCGAGCAGAAAGTGCAGTCGGCTGAGGGGCAGGAATGAGCACCGGAAGGGCTCCCTTGTGGTGACCACTTTGATGGGGAAAAGGGCGCCCACCCAAGGAGTTTAAGGGGAGTGACAGGGTCAGATCTGCATGGAGAAACTCCCTCTGGCGGCAGTGTGACGGACAGACTGTACGGAGAGAGGGAAGCCTTGGCAGTAAGTGGGAGGTGATGCAGACCAAAGGGCCACAGACGAGAAAGGCCACATCCACAGAGCTTGGTGACAGGGAAAGGCAGTCACAGGGCTCCCAGACTTTGGGGGTTGTGGTGGCCATTTGTAAGTTAATAATAAGGAGGAGGACAGTCCACTTACCCTATTAAAATCTAACAGACGCTCTTCATTACTGGGCATTTCTTTAACATCTGGATATTCTTCTATACCATTCTCTCCCTTGGCATTTGTATAACATTCTTAATCATTTTGAATGGAGAAGGGAAAAGAGGGAAAGGGGGGGAAATTTCATTAAGACACAGTTAAACGAAACATACATTCTTGTTTCATTTTTCAATGAAAAGTCAGATCAATTAGGTCTACAGCCCTTTGGAGATTTTAAGAAGTCACTAAAAGCAGACATGTTCAGCATCAGCCAGATAGGTGTGTACGAGGAAAATGTTAGGCCAATTTAAAAATTCTTCTAACAAATTGTTCATAGAGTTAAAAACAAAAACAAAAAACAAAAACACAGGCCAGCATAATCATACATTCTTGTTATCCCACCATGAGACATTCATTCAACAAATACGTACTCACACCTCTAAGTGACAGGCCCTGGGAGCACAGGATAAAAAGACCAGCCAGGTCCGAGCTCTCAAGCGCGTACGTGGTGTGGAGGGGGACAGATGATGCACCACGCGTATGTTCACAGAACAAGTGAGCAAAGGGATTTCAGACAAGAGGGGGCGCAACGGAGAAGACAAAGCAGGGCAACATCCTCTGCTCTTCCTCAGCTCAGCAGCAAACTAAGCCACCTGTGGAACAGGGCGGAGGAAGGGGGCTAGCGTTCCGACTGGGTAAGCGGCTCTCGGAAGGGGACAGGACTGTGAGCTGGAATTGGAAGGAAGCAGGTAAATCACTTAGTCTGATGCTCCTCAACCCTGCCTTCGCATTCAAACCACCTGGGGAGCTTTAAGAAAAGTCTGGAAGCCCAGGCCTGCACCTGAGATTCTGACTGACTTGGTCTGGGTATGAGCACTTTCTGAGAAGCTCCCAGGTGAGTCTGAAGCACAGCCAGGGCTGATGCCCACCGGCCTTAACCTACACTGGCCCCCCAATCACCTTTAACTCCATGGAAAGGGTGTCAGCATGCCAGCAGTTACTGCGAGGTGCTTGATGAGCTGGCACGCCACCCCACGCGTCACAGCAGCGGCAGGGCCAGCTCGATGACCATGGGCCCTCCTGCCATCATCGCGGGCGGGCAAGCCTGGGCCCTGCTTGGCCTCCCACAAAAGGCTGTACTCTCCGTGACCTTTAGTTCTGACAGCCTCAGGCCCTCAAACTTACTAGTGTAGGTTCATGAAAAAACCCAGGCTCTGGGATTAGACAGACGTCAGTTGATTCCTGATGATGCTACTTACTTCTGATGTAACTTGCAGCAAATTATTGAACCTCTTGGAGCCCCAGTTCTCTCATCTCTAAAACAGGATCACCATTTGCCCTCACAGATTTCTGTGCAAGTTCAGAGATCACCTGTGTGCAGCCTCAAGTTCGGGCTGGCACACTAACACCTTCCACAGCTGCTACTAACGAAAGCCCTGGGCTTGGGGCCGGCCCGCCGCAGGACAGCTGGGGAGGACGCCCTGCTCTCCCATGAGGCAGGGGACCCCTCACCCTCACCCATTCTGGGCCGTCATCTTTTTCTCAGCTCGCCTACCAAGCTCTCATCATCCCCGCGCCCCACCGCGTTTGGTCACCACTCGTACGAGGTGGGGAAGGTAACCATTTCCTTGGCTCGGATGTGCCCACAGATGGAGCGGATCCCCCCCCACTATTACCTATACTGTTTCCCTGCAGGGCTCTCGCTTTAAGACTCAAATAACACAAACACTTGTCTAAGTGAGCTTTCCAAATGTTTTGAATCCAGTGTATGACCTCTGGAGACGGACGCGTGGGACAGACGTGTGGGACAGACTGTGGCACACAGTCTGCAAGGCCCTTGTGGTCGGACTCCCTGCTGCCCGCCTGACCTGCCCCTCCCCCGCCAGCCCCACATGCCAGGCACACAGGGGCCACAGCGCGTGCACTCCTGCTCCTGCCTGGACCTTGCCCCAGCCGTCAGGCGCTTGTGTCCTGATTCCCTCAGGTCCTGCTCAGAGGTGAGCTGATGAGGAGGGCAGGGACGACGGCTCTGCGTCCCCAGCCCCTAGAACAGTGCCTGGCATGAGGCAAGCGTGCACGAAATATGTGCGGAGTGGGTGTGTGTGTGGGCACACAGCAGGGCGGGGGCTGGGCCTTCGTGCCGACGGGCCCCTCGCTGCCCCTGCTCCGGGGCCACACTGCCTCCTCCTCCTTTGGGGCCTCCATCTCCTGACTCACAGGAAAAAGGGACAATCCTCCTTGCCCTCCTTCCCAGGGAGGCTGGAGCTCCCAGGTCAGACTCAGAGCTGCACAGGCTTCTCAGTAATCATCAGCGACGTCAGAGGCTTCAGGAGCGGGGACGAGCGTCGGCAGTCACGGCTGCTGAGTGGGTGAGAAGGCCGCCTGCTTCCCGGCTAAGCTTCTCCTGAGACTATGCCCCCACCCCACAGGCTGAAAGCACCACACTTCATGACGGCAACCGTGCAAGGATTTAACTCACGGTCGTGAGTTCAAGGTCATTCAAAAACCTGGTCACCACACTTATCCACTGAGAGTTTCCCTGCACGCCACTCCACAATTTATAAAAAGCTGAATGGACTGATGACCACATACAGCACCTACAAGGCACTGTACAGATAACCACGGACCTGGAGCTGAGAGCTGAAGCGCATTCCTCACTAACAACAGAAAACCGGACGGAGGCTGCGGAGACAGCCCGCGACACAGTGACGGAGCACCACCTCAGTGTGCTCGGAAGTCACCCCACGCCGTCCCCCACCCCGGCCCTGCCTGCTCTGCCACCGCGTCCCTCCTTCCCTCTGGGTCCTTCCTGCGTGTGGGTGTCCTCTTGTTGCACTGCTCCAGGGTCCCCGGCCCTCCCCACCTGCACTCCCATTAACTGCAGTTGGGACTCACTCAGCCAGTGCACCAGACTGGACTGAGGTCAAGGTCCGGTTTGCACTCCTATCACCCTGGTGTCTCCGGGGCACCAAGTGCAGACAGCTGCTGTGGACAGCAAGCTTCTGGATTCAAGCCTGAGCTGCATGACTAGTGCCTGATTCCGGGCATTCAACCGGAGACTTAGCTTCCTCATCTGAAAACCAGGCTTTCACGGGGTTTGTATAAAAGACTGAAAGCACCTCGTAAATCATGAAGAGCAACCCAAATACTAGCTAATGATGGAGGAACAGGCCTTTAATAAATGCTGTTATATAAAAAAGATGCTGAAAATAAAGACTCTGCTCTACGCTCCCCTTATGACCCTTTGGGAAGGAGGAAGGCAGGGCTGGGGAAGCCGTTTCTTGTGCCCACAGAACAGAGAGAAGCAAACAATCCCAGCCTTCCCCCCAGTCGGCTGAGGCCAGGCTGCGAGGGCGTCTGGAGCCCCCAGCGTGTGCAAGGCCCCGCGGGCAGTCAGGAACGTCACTGCTCCAGGTTAACTACACATGAGCTGGGGAGACGACACACACGCGAACATGCAAATACTAACAGGAGATTGACCTGCCCCCAGGGCTCTGACCGGAGAGACCGCTGATGAAGTGCTGCAGCTGACAGCCCAGGGGACCACGGTGGTCTGCACAAGCTCAGAGTCTTGAGCTGACCACTCGGTCTGCCTCCTTAGTTCTCACTTCTCCCAACATTTCAGATCAGGATCTTTTTATAGCTTCTGAGTATGTCCACCTGGGAGGCTCACAGACTAAAATCATCTTCACCAAATCTGCTACTGCTCCGATGTCCCTCTCTACCCGGTCTCCCCTAACTCCCTCCTGCTGTTCACTACTCACAGAAAGTCACTCAGCAAACTCCGGCATCCTCCACAAAACCTCTCGATGCTGTTCTCTATGCCCCCACGAGTGCCTCAGTCCAGGCCTTTATCCTGTCACACCCAGATCACTGCAAGAGCCTAAGAACCCCAGCAGGGGCTCTCCAGTTTTTCAAGTCCTTCCCCCCTCCATTCTGCTGCTAGAACTGTTTTAAAAAACACACCTGACCTGATACGCTCCAACGTGAACTCCTTTAAGTGGCCCTCTCCTCCTGGCTGTTCAACTCTGCCTAACTCAGCGGAGCTCCCGAACCTCCGCGCCAACTCACCGCCCCATCCCCGCCCCCCGCCTCTCTCCAGCCTCAGCTACGACCCAGCTGGGCCCAGTGGGTCCCTGTCCCCCGGCCCGACTTGCTGCAGACCCTCGGGCTTGGCTCAGGCCGCTCCTGTCACGGGGACTACCTCTCCCCAGCCCTCCCACCGGGGCCCTTCCTGCAGGCCCCCCCGAGCTGAAGACTCCCCGCTCCACCTCGCACGGGGAGCAGGCACGGAGCCGTCAGGGCCGGTGCTGCTCCTGTGCGTTTCCACGCCCCGCCCCGCCAGGCTGTGATGGGCGTTAGAGCAGGGTCCAGTCCTCGTGCATCTCTGCGCCCCCAGTGCCTGACAAACGCTGGCCACACAGAATGTTTTTGGACTGATTTTTACAGCAAAAGGATTTACTGCTCTTAATGAATTAGAAGTCTGAGTGCATGAATGAATGACCTAATGCAGGTCTTCTTACCTTCACATTCTGAGGCAGGAAAAAGAGGAGAGTACAAGGCTTTTTCCCACCAGGTCTGTTTTTCTTGACTTCTATTTATTCCTTGTACATCAGTGTTCAATACAGGAAACTGTTTAGATTAAACCAAATATAGACAAAGTTCACAAACTTCCAAAATAAAGGGGAAAAAATTCAAGCGTTATTAACTGTGGACTACAAACCCAGGATTTCTGAACTGGTGAGGGTTTTTTTGGTTTTTTGTTTTTACCGTTCTAGACAAAGTGAATACAAAAAGCCAACGTGTTCATAGCATATAAAGGAAGTTTTTCTTAAAAAGCACTTATATTGGAAATGGAATAAAAAGTCTTTTTAAAAAACAACAAAACTCTGACAAGGCAAAAACATAAGGAAACAGCCTCAAATAAGGCAAGTTTTTAGATTCTGGAAGTACAGAGATAACGGGGTGGCTCGTGTGAGGTGCTCGAGAGAAAGTAAGGAGGACCCTCTTCTCCTTCACACACTCAGGCAGGAGGGCGTCAAAGAAGAAATGGGACAGAGGAAGTTTTATAGGCAGAGTTACCAACCTAATGTCTTTATAACAATTATCTGCTTTGATGAGAACCAGAAGGAAGTTGAGACTAAAACCAAGTAATAAAACTGATAGTAATTCAAATGCAAAACAGGAAACAGACATCGAAATGAGAGGAGGGCAGGACTCCTGAGACCAGGAGGGACCCCGTACTCCGTGCACACCCACGGCCCTGGCAGAGGGGAAGGCGCCCACGCCCACCCTCCGCCGGTGGAGCGCTCACGTCCCAGCTGGACGCGCCCACCTGCCTGGGCAGCAAGGACTAGATGCAGTGTGGCTGTCACGCGTGATCAAGGAGCGTCCTCGGGGGCGGTCGTCAGGAGGCGTGGCCGGGGGCAGCCGCCCCGGGGACATCCTGGTGTGCTGGGGGTCTTCCCTGCTGCTTCCTCACTGTGCCTGACAACAGGCCCTCCCAGGGTAAGTAAGGCCTGCTTTGGGCATCTCTGCAACTCCCATCACCCATCGCAGTCTCAACAAGTGCCTGCCCGATGCATACGACCTGTAAACACTGCATACGCCTTTGTTTTAGAAGACATTTCATTACATGTTCAAGTTTAAAACCTGAACTGTTTTAGCAACTGATGATCTTCAATTCTCTAATAGGATTTTGTTACTCTCCTAAACAAAGTAAATTATTTTACTTTATCAAAAACTTTTTGATTCAGTAATGTGTGATTTTTATTACTTACTAAATGGGAAATATATTTCAAATTCTGATTTTCATTTAACTTTTCAGAAATACCCCTCAATTAGAAACTGAAGAATTTCTGCTGTCTATCCAGAGCAGTCAGTTAACCTTCACCGTTTTCTCGTGCAGAGTATTCTAACGATAAAAATTAGTAAACCTATTAGATAAACAGATACCAAGGGCAACAGCGACAACAAGGCCAGGGTTAACGCAAATGAAGCCAGCAACATGCCAGGTCTGCAGTTAATGCAAGGTTGATTCCTGCATCTGGCACATAATTCACAGCACTGTAAGACCCTTCTGGAAAGGCTCTGCCTTCTCTCCAAGGCATACCTATCTGCGAACAGATTACTTGGTGCTATCCAGGAGGAGCAAGGATGGCTCCCTGGACAGAAGTCTCCCGATCATCCCCAAGGCACTATCGAAGAGAGATGGATTTGAAGGTAACAAGTTCCTATTTGAGAAAGAAAGTGTCTGGGGCAGGCTGTGGAAGGATCAGTGTTTTATTCATGTGAGTGCAGTCAGACTACTTATCTTTAATCCTTTCTTGAGATTGTGCGAGTGAGGTGAAGAGTAAGAAAAGGGAGAATTCACTGGGACAGACAGGACGCGGTGGGGGAAGGCAGGCTGGAGGGGCCCGAGGTGTAGCCGGGGGGCTGGGTCAGCATGAACAGGAGGAGGTGAGATACAGGCAGAACCAGACGGTGAGCGCAAGGGCAGCAAGCCCATCTTACTGATCTTCACACCTCCAGGAACAGGGCCTGGCACGAAGTAGATACTCCATGTCTGCTGGCCTCAAGAAAAGGTTCCCCCGGGCCAAAGTCCCTGATTATCTAGCACACCACTTTCTCTCTCCCTCCCCTGCTGAAATCACTGTTAGATCATGCCGTTTCTGGCACAGTTTTAGGATATTTTCTGCATTCTCCATTTGAATGTCAATTCCAACAGCAAGGACTATTTTTCCTGTTTTATGTTACACCGAATACATGGTCAATGAATATGCGTTATGACATCTTTCCACTTAGCTATTTCCAACTTCTAGGCTGCAAAAGATAACCAGGCTTTGCTTAAATAATGTCTGTTTAATGTATTAATTCAACTTCTGACTTGGTTGAGAACGAAAAGAATGAAGAAAGAATGGAAGAAATGGAAAGCGGAACAGAACACAAGCTTGGATGACCCAGGCACACCTCTGCCTCAGCAGTGCTCTCCCGCTCCCTCCGGGTAGCTTCTTGGCTCACGTGCCACCTGGAAGCCTTTCTTCAGTTGTACCTTGGCAAGGAAGCCTGCCCTGACTCCGCATTTACCATGGCAAACTCCTCCAAGCACTCCCATCCCACCACATCCCTTATCCGGCTCTTCTTTTCCACAGCATTGGGATTCTAACATACTGTGTAACTTCATATTGTTGATTGAATATACCTCCACAAACGCAGGGGTCTTTGTCTATTCCTTTATACCTAGCACCTAGAATAGCGCCCAGACATAGTAGGCTCTTAATAAATATTTAATGTATGAATGAAACAGTTAAAAAAAAAAAAAAAAGAGAGAGAAGAACATGAACTTGATCCAGAAAGGCTTATCAGAAACGTCTTTAGCCACAGATGTAATACTCAGTAATTTTTTAGAAGGTGAAAGTTAGGTTAAGGCTCACTGCTTTAAATTCTCACTAGATAGTCCTAGTTCTGGTGAAGAGAAAGGTGAGTTCTGCTCTGGGAATAGAGCACTGAATAGTGCCCTCTGACACAGTCAGCTCTCAGTTATTTGCATCAAAGAAGGAAAAGAAAGCCTCCTGTAATAAGCCTTGTTCTTTGGAAGAGGAGAGAGGAAATGTAGATGAAGAGATACCCTGTGCAACATAGACCAGCAAGGGACGCTGCTGTCCTAAGTTTTCCTTTACTGACGGGAAGCGCCCCGTTCTGGAAGGAACTTGGGCTCTGCCCTTACACTGGGGTCTGGGGCAGGCATCCCACCCTCTGGGCCTACGTGTCCGCAGCCGCCACGGGTGGAATAAGCCCACGGCGGCAAGTCACTACGGGCATTCAGTAGGGTAATGGTGGCACAGCAGTGGGCACAGAGCTGGCACACGGGGGCTGGGCCCGAGCACCCTCCGCTCATCCGAGCATTCCGACTCCCCTGGCACACTCCTGGCGGGAGGCCTCCTCTCCGGGCCTGGACTAGGAATTCCCGGAGACAGGGCGGGGCCTTCTACTGCTTCTCTGTGCCTTAAAGTGCACAACATGGAGGCAGCAATCAAGCAAGTGACACAGACAACGCTCTTGCCACCAACTCATGCACAAATAATGGGCACCCTGGCACACTCTGCTCCTCACCTTTTCGCTCCTACTTCAGCAGCCACGACCTAAATGTTGGCAGCTCCCCTGCACACGTGAGAAACTTCAAGCCTCTCTACCTTTGTGCGCGCTGTTGCTTCTGCCTGGAGCGTCCTGTCCTGCCTCCTCCTTTCTGCCCTGGATGCTCAGGTGCGTGCAAAAGCCCTCCTCAACTCTCACGGGCCGGGTCGGTTCTCCTCCGGGACCCCACGGCACCCTATGCTCACCCTCCCCAAGCCACCCAAACAGCCTAAAAGATAAGGACCTGGCTAGGCAATTTTGGTACATCCATACAATGAAATAATATGCAGAAAATAAAAAAGGAAGGGTGATTATAATAAAGTGTCATCTCAGTTAAAAAAAAAAAAAGTAGGGCTTCCCTGGTGGCGCAGTGGTTCAGAGTCTGCCTGCCAATGCAGGGGACACGGGTTCGAGCCCTGGTCTGGGAAGATCCCACATGCCGCGGAGCAACTAGGCCCGTGAGCCGCAATTACTGAGCCTGCGCGTCTGGAGCCTGTGCTCCGCAACGAGAGGCCGCGACAGTGAGAGGCCCGCGCACCGTGATGAAGAGTGGCCCCCGCTTGCCGCAACTAGAGAAAGCCCTCGCACAGAAACGAAGACCCAACACAGCCAAAATAAATAAATAAATAAAAAAGTAGGAGGAAACATACGTGAACAGGTATTTGCTTCTCCAAGCACACAGTATCCTCGGAGGATACGCAGCGGGCCTCACACTCACGGCTGCCGCTGGGGAGGGACCCGTGCACTGTGTACATACCCTCCTGTAACTCCTGAATTGGAACCCCGGAGTGAATTACCTACGTCAAGGAAAAGAAGTGATCTGTTTGCCAACTGGTCTTCAGGACTAGACTGAACTCTCTCTCCCAGGGCAAGGACAGTGTCTTGTTCATCCAGGTCACTTACCTTAGCGATGGGCACAGAACATGTAAATGTTTAATAAATGTTTGCTGAATTGAACTCAACTAAATTTTTGAAAAGGATCATAATTCATGTTCCTGGGTACCAATTCTATTAGAAATCCTACCTTCTAGACCACTTGCTCTGAAACAGATTGGCAGCTAGTGACTTTTTTTTTTTTTTTTTTTAATTATGTTTTTCTTTTGATTACATAGAACTGTAGTGTTTTGTTGTTGTTGTTTTTGGTTTTTTTTTTAAATTTATTTATTTTATTTATTTATTTATTTTTGGCTGTGTTGGGTCTTCGTTTTCTATGCAAGGGCTTCCTCTAGTTGCGGTGAGCGGGGGCCACTCCTCATCGCGGTGCGCGGGCCTCTCACTGTCCCCGGCCTCTCCTGTTGCAGAGCACAGGCTCCAGACGCGCAGGCTCAGCAGTTGTGGCTCACGGGCCCAGTTGCTCCGCGGCATGTGGGATCCTCCCAGACCAGGGCTCGAACCCGTGTCCCCTGCATTGGCAGGCAGACTGAACCACTGCGCCACCAGGGAAGCCCCGCAGCTAGTGACTTTTAAAACAGAGCTTTGCCCTCTGTAAAGACTGCCCTCCCTCAGGAAAGGAGGGGAAGAAGACCCTGGCAGGAGCTCCCCAAGACTGACAGGCAGTGTGAGAGAGTGAAAAGGCACAGATCTGGCCCCAGCCTGTCCTTTCAGGCCACGCTCAACCTTTCTGTACCCCAGATGAACCTGTGAAGTGAGCTCCCCCCCGGCTCTGAACTGTAAGCGATGCTGCTGAGAGAGCGGGGCTGTGAGGACCGATGACAGCTAGGACATCGGACAACCCCCGTGTCCTTTGAGGACTTTACTGGCAGCCAAGACCTTTCAGGACAACGCAGAATTCTGGTAACACATAAATACATCAACATGCTAGAAAGCTAAGGAATATGGTAATGGTATGATGCAGAATCTCGCTCCTTTCCTCTTTTTCTTTCTTCCCAATCTGGAACCAGGTGAAATACAAAGTACGTAAAGGAATTTTTAAGGAAGAAAAGTGGGGCAATAAACAAACAGATAAAGCCTAACATTATTTTTTGTTGTTGTTCAGAGCAGTTCAGATTTCAGCGTTTCAGTGGGGTTCAACTCATGTCTAAACATCCCCAGGCCAGCTCATGGGAGCACTGATTCTCGAGTTGCCTGTGGGGCTACCGACCATCACATGCACTCAGGTCCACACCTCAGCACCTAGCCGACAAATGAGTAAGGCATGACCTGTATCCATAAGGAGCTTATAATCTAATGAAGAAAGTACATCAATGACTCATGAAAAAGGGCAAATGCAATTAAAAGAAGAGGCATAGAGCACATGAAAATTAAAAGAAGGGAGAAATGATTTCTGATGCAGGTGGGGATGCAGCAGGGGAGAGAAGAGGAATGAGGGATGCGTCAGTGGGGGACATGGGAGCTTGAGGGAGCCTCATGGTACCAGTGAGACTGAGCCATGTGAAGGGGGGTCAGAGTGTGCGGGGGGACAGATGGGAGGAAGGGCGACACAGCTGCTCTCCAGCCACAGGTGGCCTGACTTCTAAACACCTCCAACTGTCTTCTTAAAAGCTGCCCCTAGAAAAAGGCCAGGCACTGCTGTATCAAATAATGGCTGCAAATGGGCAGAGCACTGTGCTTTTTTTGTGAAACAGGTTATTGCCTTAAGTGTTATCTCTTGTATACTCACTCAGTTCAGGAATAGTCAAATGGTACAATGACTCCCATTAACAAAGCTATTACTGTTAACCTCATTTGATAGGTTGCCCCATATCATTCATGTAACCTCAGGAATATGTACTTCGTATAAAGCAAAGTCCACCTGTATGGGTTCTGTAGAAGCTATTTTGTTGCATTTGGATTGTGGCTTAATTTTTACATGTACCACGATAAATTTTAGAGAATTCTATAGAGATGTAATTTATTTTACATGTAAAACGTAAGTTTCAATAAGCTAATCAGTGTTTCAGAGACAATCAGACAGGCTTCCTATGTAAAGAAACCCTTTGCTGCCACTTCTGAAGAGCAAAGGACCTTTTGAAGAGTAAACAGCGACTTCTGGATTCATCAATTTTTGAAAGCTGGAGCACTTACATGCCAGGAGGCTTTGCTTTAAGCACAGTACGTGCACATTAAGACAACACAGAAACATCTCATATCCTGATTTATTTAAAAATATCTTTGCAGAAAATGTCTACTGTCTAGTTCAAATTTATGAATATCAAATCCACGTTAAGTCCTTCTGTAAAAATCATCAGAATGCTGCTAAGTTTTAAGACATTTAAACTAAATTTCCAATAATTTAACCCTATCTTTCACTGTCTGAAATGACTGTTCTTTAGAATTAAAGTCTGATCAAATGCTTTTACCAAATACCAATACACACTGACACATACCTCTTCCAGCTGTCCTGAAGAAACTGGATTATCTTCATAAGCAGGGAACTGACAACCTGCTTTGCAACTGCAAAAATTATTAATTTCTTCTTCACATTGTGCCATTATTTTACAATTTGCTTCTGAGCTTTCTAAATCGATTTCCAGAGACTCATTCAGGCTACATTCCAAACACTGATTCTGCTTTCCTACTGGCAGAATCCCAGCTGATTCCTCCTGGGAATCCAGTGATGTTTGAGCACTCTTTTCCATTCCAGATTTTTTTAACCTGGGAAGGAATTTTCCAGACTCAAGCTCTGATTTTCCATAGTAATGGCCTTCCTTCTCTGCATCTTCTTCCAGTGGTTTGAGATCTGCCTGTGGATCTTCAAATGCATCAACTTGAGAAGGAATAGGGATATTTGCTTCATCTTTTTCAGATTCAAATTCTGACTCACTTCCTCCTCCTGGGGACAGTTCAGATGCAGAAATAGGGCGAAAGTGAGTCCTAGGAGAGATCCGAATAGCCCTGTATTGTGTTCTGTCAACGCCACATATCCTGGGGTGGAGAACTTCACTGTCTGAATCAGAGCAGAGGATTGATTTCGGTTTAAAACTAGGACTGAAAGATGCAATCCCTTCGGGTTCAAATGAACATTCTACATGAAGAACTTGTGAAAATGGATTGCTTAAGTCAAAGGAAGAGAATGAATATTCAAGTCCAGGATCTTCAACTTGAAAGTTACCACAAGCTCCTAATAAGTCTTCATGGAAGATAAAAGAAAACCCCTTATTCAATCCATTTTCCCCGCTCTTCGGCTGGTCATTCTGTTCAAATGATACGAAGGGTTTCCATAACTGCCTGTGACCAGGAGCAAAACTGTTTCCTGGGGTCATAAAGACATCTGTACCAGCTATTGTCACCACGTCAGAAGCTGCACACTGTAACAAACTTCCTTTTGTGTGACTGGGTGGTACTACTGCCCATTCCCCATCGCTATTAAAGGTTTTGAGCTCTCCATAAACTCCTCCGAGAATGAATGAGTTCTCTTTATCTTGGGCCACATCCCAAGGTTTAGAGGGGGTAGTGTAATCACCACCATCCACCTTTGATAGCTCACCAGAAACAAAAGCTCTTTTCTCTGGGTTCTCTTTCTGTCCCTCCCACAGACGATATTCGGATCTCTGCACAGCCTTATTAGGCTCCTGGAGGGGCTCCATTTTAGCTTCAGCGTCCAAACAGCAGCAGCAGTTATTTACATCTGTCGAAAACAACTCATCATCAATCCTTTCTACTTCCACCACAGCTACAGAATTTCTATCTGCCATCTTTGTCCAAATGTCTTTAATAACCCCTGAGCTGTAGCCATCTCCACGTGGGCTGCTTTCACTACATACTTGCGTAGTTTCAAAGGTTTTGTTTTCTGTTTTTTGTTCTAGCTGAATACCACAGACAGATTCTAGTTTAGATTTTTTTTGGAAAACTAATGTCGGAATTTCTCCTAAAGTTCTACTGTTTTGCTGGCAAGTTTCATCTTGCAAAAAATCTAGAAGTTCTTCATCTACATAATTTGACGAGACTCTAGGAACTACATAATTCATATCGTCTGCATTAAACTGTGTGGATTCTTCAAACTGAATGTTTAATGTCTCATTGTCCGAACGTGTTTCTTCTGAATGGGACCATGGACTACAAGTTCTTGTTGAAAGATTAGAACAGTGTTCATTTTCTTCAAAGGCACTATTTTTGGTCCATATTAGTAATCTAGACTGTGTTTTTCCAAGCACATTAGCACTAGAATCTGTATTTTCATTTCCCAAGTTGAGTGTTTCAAAAGAAAATGGTAAAACAGAATTACTGCATTGCACTTCAAACACTGAAAAACAAGAGTTTATACCAGATCCTTCATTAATATCTGAGAAGAGCTCTTGATTGCCAGCAAGCAAATGCGGATTGAGCACTGTGCTGTCTAAGATCGGGGAGAGTCTAATTGGAGAATCTCCTCCAAAACTCTCTCCGTCGGCATCGCCAGAGCTGGATGAACAACACTCCCAGAACTGAGCCAGACGGCCAAGGTCTTGCGGGAATAAGCCCTCAGCGCCCACAGAGCTGGCAGAATCTGTCCATATTGCACGCTCCCCTTGCAACTCCATTCCATCTAACACTATGCAACATTCTGCCTCAAAATCTGTTTTCTCTTTGCTTTTTTGTCGAATCATATTCAAAATCCGACTTTCTCCTTGCATTGTTTCTGAGGCACCAGGATCCAACATGGATTGGTCAATATCCACTTCATAGAAGTGCGTTAATTCTGATAGATGAATATCATCCAAGTATTTGTTGTCCTCCGGCAGAGAACAGAATGAGGTCCCAGTGAGGTCAATGTCCTCATTTATAACTGCAGGCATTTCTACAAAATGACCATCAATGAAAGTACCTGCTGCGAGGTATGTTTTATGAATATTATTGTTGCTGATACAAAGACCATGCACTGATTCAGACAATTCTTCTACTGCTTCTGAGGTCAGATCGCTTGTATCTTGCCTGTTTCGGTATGTGGTCTCTAGTTTACTTTTTCTGCTCAAAGGAACAAAATACTCAGCAATCGGTTCGGTATACCACAACGGCTCCTCTTTGTACTCTCTGTCGGTTCTGCTCTCCAGGTGCAGGTCTCTTCCTTCAGTGCTCCCGGCGTCTTTCCTGCCCATCTCCTTCAGCGGCCTTTTACCCCGCTTGCACAGCTGTTTGATGGAACCACTGCTGCTGCTGCTGCTTCCGGCATGCATGCTTCTTTCCGCCTTTTCGCCATGCTTCAGTGAAAGCCTGCTCTGCCCATTCCGCCCTTTTCTGTTTCGGATTTCTCGTGCCTTGTGTCTCACTTTCACACACTTCATGGATGCTTTTAACTCTCCCTGATTACCACTTGAGCTCGAGCCTCCTTCGCTGGAGCCGGAAGACCAGGAGCGAGGGCGCATCTTTCCTTCAGGCTTATGTCGGATTTGCTTTTTGTACAAAGCCGGCCTTTCTTCACCTGTGCCATTCCTAAATTTGTTCTCCTTCTCGTTTTGACTCTTGCTCTGGGTTTTCTCGTGCACGGTGGTGGGCATGTCGCTGCTTCTCTCCTTGATGAGCTCACCTTCGCTGTTGCAGTCCTTCGGGGAGGACGTGTCTGTGCTAGCTGGTGGGGCTGTGGACGATGAAGAAGAGCTAGGGTAAGAACAGACTGCAGACTTGTTCCACACAGTCAGGATTTCTTGCAGGCAAACTGGTTTCTCAGAAAGTGGTGGAAATGCTTCATAGTACCTGAAAAGCAAGTAGAGAATTCAAAAGTGGGCGCTCAGACGTATCAGATATAGTAAAAACAACATCACCAATCGGAGAAATGGGATATTTCATTTCAAAGAGTCAGCGTTTACGTCACCCGTGAATGAGTAACTTTTTAAAAATTAATAATACCGTAAAATATACTTTATATTTAGTTCTATGGATCAAGCACCCTTACATTCAGCAGTGAGAAAAGCACTATAGGAATATTTAGAAAATACATTAAGTTGACTTTGTTCTTTAAAATTTGGATTTTCGTAAGTCACTAGTTACAAATTAATACAGGGGAAAGAATGTAATATTTTGATACGAAATATCTGAATTTGAATCTCAGCTCAGTCATTTACTATGCTTGTGACTTTAAGCTAATCATGTAATGTCTTGGTCCCTTTCCTCACCTGTAAGATGGTGATACTATGACTTACCTCACAAGGCTGCTATGAGCACTGGAAGCAGATGTAGGTGAAAAGCTGGAGAGCAAAGCAGTCGAGAGCATGAGCTCTGAGCCGCACTCCCTGAGTCTGAATCCTCACTCTGCTATTTCCTAGCTGTGTGACCTTAGGCACGATCCTTAACCTCTCTGTGGCCTAGAAAACGGAGTAATTATAGTATCTATCTCACAGAGTTGTGAGGAGTAAAGGAATTAACATGCGAAATGAGTCAGAACGACACCTTCAGTGACTGTTGTTATCGAATCTTTTCTCAGGAGGCAAGTGCAATGCCCAGCATTAAGCAGACCCTCAGAAATGGCAGGTTTCTTGGAATTCAAGTGTTCAGAAAAGGGGATGCTGGTGAGGCCTAGAACAATCAGACAAAGCGGACCACAGCTGAGCCTTGACGTGCCAGATGCGCAGCAGTCTGGTGAGTATAACTGTGAGGCATGGGAACCTGTGTGAGGACACGAAGATGCGGTGCCTCATTAGACCAGCAACCATTGGGAACCCAGGGCCGGAAAACCAGGGAGGCTGGCTTCAGAGGGCTTGAAAACAGGAAAGAAGGGTTTTCAGTTTGCTAGGAAACTGGTAGCCACTGAAGATTTCAGAGCAAGACAGACTGACAAAGGAAGACTCGAGAGTCAGGATGGCTACCAAAGTGGGGACTGTCATTCTGGAGGCAAGTCAAGGTCACACATGAAGTGATAAAAGGCCGGGTGTTCAAAGGGCCTATACTTGACTCTCCTTTTCAGTCTAGACCAGAGCTGTCCAACAGAAATATATTATGAGCTTCATAAGTACTTTTTAATGTTCTAGGAATCCCATTAAATGCGAAAGAAGAAAGTGAAATTAATTCCAATAATATATTTTACGTAACCAAATATATCCACATTATCATTTCACATGTAATCAACAGTAAAAACTATCAATATAGTGTTTTACATTCTTTTTAAATTAAGTCTTTGAACGCTGATGGGTATGACACACACGGCACCTCTCAACCTGAAACAGCCATGTCGCAAACGGCCAACAGCCGCACACGGCTACGGCTACCGTGCTGGACAGCACAGCAACACAACCAACTAAGTACTCTTTTTCCCTTCAGATTTAGAAGTTGAGAAGATTCAAATAAAATGTATAATAAGGAAGTCTCCTTACAATGCAGTCAATTTAAATACGAACCATCTACAAAGAAAGACAGAAAAGCATCTTTAGGAAACAAGTCCAACAAGGTCAATGACTTGCCCAGTTCCCTCTGTAATCAGCAATGGGAACTTGGCTTCCTTGTGTATAAAACAAGGACAAGCCTAATTGCTTACAGCTGTCTCAAAGGACTGGCGTGAATTTCAAAAGTCCTCTATGAATGGACCATTAAATGGCCTTGTTTTTGTCATTCGTGAATTTCACAAATATTGATTCAATATGCGTGAAAAAGATAAGACCTCTTATTCACCTTTGAATTCTCAGCATCAAGCACACAGTAAGTGCTCAATAAATTCCTGAGTTATAAAATATCAAACTAAATAGAATATGACAAACAAAAAACTGTAAACCATGTAGCAGTTATTAGTCTGATTTTAACAAATGCACGCTTTATTACTGAATACAATCTTACATACATTTCCACTTGATCCTTTGCTGTAGGGGATAATTCTGCCTCTGGAGAGGGAGACCCCTCTAACTTTTTGTGAATCTTCTCTTCTGTTATGAAACAAAAATTCAGAAAGATTTGTCTTATATTTAGTTAATAAATGCTCCTGTTTTTTTCTTAAGTAAATTTAATCAGAAATTACATAGGCTTTTGTGGCTTTAAAAGAACGCTACACCAGTTTATCTTTTTAATAAAAATCTATTTCTTCAGTGTGCCAGAGGGAACTCTCTGGCTAAACCACATTAACGTTGGGCTGAGAACGGAGAGAAGTTCACCTCATCACTGACAGAGGCTCTAGAGGCACTTAATTAAGAGACTGAAATTCCCTGGGTACTTACTAATTACACCAGAAGGAGAGAACACCTGTTTAGATTCCAAAAATATTTTCTCACAAAACTCTGCACTCACCGACTTCATACTGCCTCATCTTGACTAACACTAATCTGTAAAGAAAGTTATTACAGTTAGCTCTCTGTTACTTAACATCTAGGTGAGGGCTGGGTTTCAACTAAAATAGAAGCAGAGGGCTCTACTCTAAGCTTAGCTCATGATACTGCCCTCAGATTAGAACAAATAAATTGTGCCCTTATTAAAAAGAACGCTCAAGGCTTGGTGGGCAGCAAAATGACCATGAAGAGGACATGTAAAATAAAGATCCTTAACTTTAATAGGTCACTCTTATTCTAGGGGCTTGCAGGAAAGTTGAGAAAAGAAGCTCTGAGGGTTCACGAATCAAAATGACTTAATGAGCTTGTCAAGCCTGCCTTTCCAAGAATTTCAAGAGTCAAGGCAAAAGTTCCTTCCAAACCTAAAATAATTAGTTGACACCTTTGCAGGCCTTGATGTCAACAGGCAAATATTAACTTGGGGGGTGGGGGGGAGGAGAAGGATGGGAAAGATAAGAGATTATTGCTCCAGATCCCTGAGCTTCAGTTTGAAGACAAACACAATGAAACGTCTCCTTTCCACGAGGGCACTTGTGGATTAAGTCATCCCTTTGAGGGCAGGGATCTATCGACCAGTGATGGCTATGGAATGACCCAGAAGCCACTCACAGCTAAAGACAGAGCGTGACACTGGCCTGGTGACACACTGAATACAAAGACATTGCTCCTGTTGCCTTTCTTTTCTGATCAATTCTAAGATCTGGTGACTCCACCCCCCTGTGCGTGGATAGCCCTTGGAGGCGGCACTCTCACCTTGCTGGCTCTGCAGGTCCTTCAGCCTGGAGCAGAGCTCCTCCACTAAAGTCTCGATACCAGAGCTCTGCGTGGGAACAGAAATGCACATAGTTTACTGCCAGGTATGTAAGAGTCAGGTATTTGTATACTTTTGTCTTAATATAAAAGCTTTACAAATCTTCCACGTTTCAAAAGAAACACATGATCGATATTTAAATGAACATAAGAGTTTAAAAACTATAGGTTTCTAGATTCAATTTAGTATACATATTTTACTAATAAAGTATATTCACCGGCACTTACTGAGAAAATGTGAAAATACTAATGTACCTCCCAGAGAGGCTTCTGTCTTCCCAGGGATACAGCATCTTGCTCACGGGGGAGCCTAAGGACCTAAATGCCCATCTTACGGTTAAAAGTCAGTCACTGTCAAAACTATTATTCAATATCTGTACGAGCAAGGGCTTGTACGAGACTCAATACAAATTAAAATCACAAAAATCTCCTCGTGGTCCTCTGGGAGTACATGGTCTAAAGAAAACAGGTGACTTTTTTTTTTCTCTTAAAGTGAACACTCATGACTGGAACAAACAGAGCAGGTGGAAAACATACGTCATTACTGCAAGCGAATGTGAAAGCTTTACTTTAAGGGTCATGAATAGGGTATTAGCCTCTGTACAGAACTGGGGTAAAATTTAAGGAGAGTGCATGGAAGAGTCTGAAATTGGGAGGAAAAGAATAAGAGCCAAACTCTAAAGAAAAATGAATGATGGAAACAGGCAAAAGCAAATCTTTTACTATGCAGACTTTTAAACTTTTAAAATTCTCTATTTCTCACAGGAGGAAAGAAAAACCTTTTACAAGGTACAAAAAAAGTGACCGTGTTATTTCCTAGGAACTTTTTACTTATTCAGTGGCAGAAAGCCCTATTTAAATTGGAATCGAGTCTCTCTAGGTGGTCACAACCCGAACAGACGCACAGGACTCTGCCTCCTGTCGTCCTCACAGGGCCTTGAGGGGCTAAAAATAGACGCTACCCCATTCACTTCACCCAAAATGACTCAGCAAAGTATTACAGATATCCTCAACAAGAAACCGCAGTTACACAGTTTGAGCAGCAAGAAAGATTACAATGAAAACAGCTAATTGTAAACATTGATAGTTACAGTCTATCCACATCATATCACAGCTTTTAACAGGAGACAGGACAAAAGAAGAAAGGGAAATGGGCCAGAGGAGAGCTGTCCTTTCCTTAAAAACTCCTAAAAAACATGGCAGATATTAGTCATAAGCACAACTCTGACTACACAATTCCATCGGAAAGACTCTGCTTACCATAATGTTCAAGGTGTGATGAGTATGGCCGTTTTATTCCACTTCCTCCAGACCATGAACCTAACACCGGTGTCAGCTGACTCGCGGCTGCACGCTGGTCTGTACAGCAAGCCTGTGTCACTGTTTCTAAAGCCGGTGCCAGTCTCCAGGGCAGAACACCAAGCCCTAGGGATTGCTTATTCGACTCCGCTCGATCCTCTGCAACGGCGGGCCACCTACCATTCTCCATAAAGCGCTCATTACAATAGTCAGCAGATGTTACTTTTTACGCTTTGTCTTGGAAATCACTTCCAAGCAACTGTAAAATTTAGCTGTTCCGGATAGTAATGCCGCTTAGAAGTATATACATTTGCTCTCATATATAAATGGAAAATAGACAACACGCTTAGTCCTTAACCCTGCACACAAGAGCAAGCTCTACCGACCCCGCTTCTGTCTTCCTTCCTTGATTCCTGCAGCATCATAATTGTATTTTTTCAAAAAAATCATTAGACCACACTGGGTTATCATAATAGTAAACTGAGCAACAAAAAGGGGTGTCAGAAGCAGCACTGGACCCTGTCATCTCCTGGCAGGCATTCTGAAGTGTCGATTTGGTGCTGTTAATGAGAAATTTTATCCACTTTCCCAACTATGATATTAAGTACTAGATAATTTTATTAATCATATTTTAACAGTATACCATATCCACAAGGGCATTCAAGAATACTGAGAGCCTGCAGTACATTATACTCATATTTTAGTGACAACCTAAGGGGAAACAATGCCGTAAGTGAAAAAACACTGACATTCTACCGCTTAACTCATGAACTGCTTTTCTCAGCTGTAAGATGGGTAATACCCACTTACCTCCCAATACCAAACCAACATGAGAAGCTGCTCTGCAAACCACAGGAGCACTCTAAAATTCAAGTTATGGTATCCAAATCTGAACACCGGGGGGCGCACACACGGAGCCGGGCACTTTTCATGAGATGTTCAATAAGCGGTCCTCCAGACACACGACCATTCACTCGTGTACTTCTCACTCACTCACTCACTCACTCACTCAGCAAATGGGCAGGGCCCCCACGGCCAGGCAGGACACCCGCAGAGATGAGCTCCCTACCCTCAGGGAGTTTACTCTCGAATAACTGTCACTTCTCACAGTTGGGAGATGGCCGGGGGCAATGTATCTGGGCCCGCACTCCTGCCTTGCCCATACTCACTGGGCAGTGGGGTGCAGCGCCGCTCCTGGTCCCTGAACACCTCCCTCTCAAGATTCCCGAGGGTAAACTAAGGTGATGTGCGTGTGAGGCGCCTCTCAAGAGTGCCTGTCACATGAGTCACCTGAATACTGGTGCCCCCTCTAGACTGTCAATACGTTTCTCACTTCCCAGAGTCTCATTTTTGGATTCACTGCTTTTAAAATGCCTTGAGTTTTTGCCCTGATTTGAGTTTGAGGGTGGAGGAGCAGGAAGGGTAACTAACCTGATCCAGACACCGCAAAGTCCTCTGGGTTCTGCCGGGACTCCACGGTGCCGGCACCGCTGCCTTCCCTCTCCTAGGCTACAGCGCGGAGCCAGACGCTTTCGTGATGATGCGGCCCAGGTCAAACACTGCAGCTACTGCCCCACTGCTTCTGGGAAAGATTTTTTATTTGTTCCCTGATAAACTTCTATCATTTCCCATACCACAGCGTTTCCAATGCTTCTCCCCCCTCTCTGTGCTTCCCATCTTTCTCAACTACTGACCTTAATCATCAGCATCAAGGAAACAAAGGCAATCTGACTCATTCTGCCTCATTCTGTCTCCTCTCCGGAGTCAAAGGCTTCTGTAGCTATGTTAATCATCTCAAAGGTTAGTCTTTTACGGAGAGCCCTTCGGGACTGGGTAGTGCCTGAACGCGTGACAGGCAGCTCCACACCAACCCTGTGATCGTTAACCAATGTGGTGCTCAGGGGCCGGTACTCAACCGCCTGGTCCGTGCCGCTGGGAGTCAAAGAGACGTGGGTTTGAACTTCACCTCAGGGTTAGCCACATGACCCCCCTTAAGCCAGTCACCTAGCAAAGCCTTACTTTTCACAGCTGGAAAATGGGAGCATACCAATGACACTTCCTAATAGCTGGGTTTTGAACTTCTTGTATTGGTCCCCTAATTTTTTTTTTCTTTCCTATTTACCATTTCTTCGTTTTTTGGTTTTACTTCCTGGGAGATTTCCTCAGCTATACCTTCCAACCCTTCTGTTGAGTTCTTTCATTCCTATTATCATGTTTAGAATTTTCAAGAGATCATCTTGTCCCTTGGATTGTTTCTTCTTTGCAGCAACCTTTTCCTCAGAGAGAAATTCCCCAATCTTCAGAGTTCTGGCAGACAGGGAGAAGAAAGGGATGGGGATTCAACAATTTGCCAACTTTCATTTAGTCCCCAGTTTTCATTATGGTATCTCATGCTTTCCCTCAGAGGTGCCTGGTGTCCCAAGCCTGTCTGGTTTCCATCTGTCACGAAAGTACCTGTCAGGACGGGGAAAGCCTGGTACCCTCAGTGAGCCACGACTCCTGGCACTCACCCCTAGTGTAGGCCCCTCCCCCAAATGTGCTAGGATTCCTCAGTGAGACACTAGCAATTGTGACGCATGCCCTCTCGGAATGCTAACTCCCGGGCTCCATCTGCCGTAGACAGAAGCCTAAGCTAGCCACGCGGAGAAGGCCACAGCTCCTAGCTATCCCTCCTGAGGTGCCAGACAAGCTAAGAGAGCAATCTTGGATGTTCCGGTCCCAGCTGCCAATGACTGCAACGGTATGAGACCGCAAACAAGACCAGCGGGGGCTTCCCTGGAGGCGCAGTGGTTAAGAATCCGCCTGCCAATGCAGGGGACACGGGTTCGATCCCTGGCCCGGGAAGACCCCACATGCCGCGGAGCAAATAAGCCCGTGCACCACAACTACTGAGCCTGCACCACTACTGAAGCCCACGTGCCTAGAGCCTGTGTTCTGCAACAAGAGAAGCCATGACAATGAGAAGCCCGCGCACCGCAACGAAGAGTGGCCCCTGCTAGCTGCAGCTAGAGAAAGCCCGCGCACAGCAATGAAGACCCAACACAGCCAAAAATTAAAACAAATAAATTAATTTATTTAAAAAACAAACAAACAAGACCAGGGGGACTTCCCTAGAGGTCCAGTCGCTAAGACTCCGTGCTCCCAATGCAGGGGGGCCGGGTTCGATCCCTGGTCAGGGAACTAGATCCCACACGCCACAACTAAGAGCCCGCATGCCGCAACTAAAAGATCCCGCGTGCAGCAATGAAGATCCCACACGCGCCAACTAAGACCCAGCACAGCCAAATAAATAAATATTAAAATACATATATATCAAGTTAAAAAAAAAAAAAAACCAGACCAGCAAAAGAACCTCCCAGCTGAGCCCTACCCAACCCACAGACTTGTTAAGTCAATAAACAAAAGAGCACCAGTAAGACAACTGAGAATATATACCAGGGTTCATAAACTCATGTCTTCAGTGGCCAGGGAAGTAATACAAACATGTGACACCCAGGTATAATGCAATAGGAAGCAGTGGGGCACGTGGCTACGTGGATGGAATAAACATCCATGGCCTACAGCCATTTAAGGATAATTTTTAAACAAAAAATCCAAACAAACAAAAGGCTGTCTCTGCCAAGGCACCTGCATGAGGGCTGTGATTCCCATCGTTAAACACAGGAGGATCTACAAAAATCTACCCAATGGCTTGCCTCCAGCTCTTATTTATAGTCCCTCTCTAGAATGTGGTATAGAGGAGGAGGGAAGTATGCAATGGATAAATATTACTGCGCCCCTACTACAGGCCAAGGAGGCATATTAGAAAAGATAATCTTTCTGGTTAGGTCCATAGCTTTCATCAGATACGCAAGCCTGTGATGCTAAAATGGTGAAAAAAACAACTGACTTTAATGTAGCAGTCTGATGCCTAAGTATATACTCTAGAAAAGGCACTGTACATATGCACAAGGGTGGGAGCACAATAACGGTCCTTGCTGTGTTCTTTATAACAATCAAAACTGGGAAACAACTGAAAGGTCCATTACCAGAAGAATAAATAGCTTTACAGTGTTACAATGGACATTTAGCAGTGAAGAGAAATTATAAGATCATACTAGTAACATAGATAAATCTTTCCAAATGTTAACTAAAAGAAGCAAGTTACAAAATACATAGAGTATGATACCATTCATATAAAGCTAACAGGCAAAATAGTCACACATTTGTGTATCCCCTCGAACAACATTTAGTAGAAGTGTAAAGATGTGCACAGGAGAGAGGAAAACCAAGTTCAGAGCACTGGTAACCTCGGAGAGTGATGGAGAGAAGTGCCACGAGGAAAGGGCACTTGCGGGGCTCAAGCTGTTTGCATAATTACGTGTTTCTCAAGCCACGTGCACAGGTGTGCACTGTTCTGGTCTCTGTCCCTCCCCGCGTCTGCCTTCCCGCCCTCACGCGCTCGGTCTGTCACACCCCACTCCATAACCCCCACGTATGCCTCTTTTTATGTCCTTTTGCTCACCTCACCCTCAGATTTTTAGAGCAGTCCCTCCCACTCGTTTCCTTTTCCACACCCTCACTTTCAGCATTTAATACTGTAGGAAACTTCCGATAAAAATCCCAACTTTCTACCTTTTCTAAAAAGAGAGAAGACCTGGCACCACCGGGACGGTGTTTCCCACAGTCCAACCCGCTCCCCATCGCCTCATTCATTTAGCGTCCTACTCAGCCCCTGGAGACACGCCAGACGGCAAGCTCTGGCCAAACAAGCAAGTAAGTGGTCTATTGTTCAATCTCCTCACCCAAACCACCCAGCCCATCAACCCCAGACACGCATATCCAACTGCGTTTTCAAAACCGCCACCGGCTCTCTCTCACAGGCATCTCACGTTCAAATCCTAACTCATACCCATCCACCCACAAATTAGTGTTTCTTCCCCAATTTTTTTCCTCAGTAAATGAAGATTCCTTTCTTGCAGTTGCTCAGCCCAAAAACCTTGGCTATCTTCGCTGACTCTGCCCTCTTCCTCCACCCTACATCCAATCTCGTCAGCTCTACCTTCAAAATACATTTAGAAACTAACAAGGTCTCGCCCTCATCGGCCTTCTGGACTAATACTAAGGCAACAGCTGGACTCATAAGGTAATAGCTCCTTACCTGCTTTCTCTGCATCTGCCTCTGCCCCTCCATCTACCCTGCCTCACCCCAACCCATCTACTCTTGAAGGCAGCAGCCAGCAGCACCTTATCAGCATTTAAGTCAAGCTACATCGGCCCTCTGCTCCAAACTCTCCAACTTTCAAGGCTTCTCAGAGGAAAAGCCAAAGCCCTCATAACGGCCTACAGGCTTCCTTGAATGCCCAGCTCTATCTATGCCCAAGGAGATAAGGCCTAGGCTTCCTCAGGCAGGGTTGGCTGTGACAACACAGCAATTGTGAGCATTCTTGGCTTTAATAACCACTGGCTTCTCAGGGGTCTGGCCTGTAGAGGGAGCACAGCATCACCTCTTACAACGTAGACAGCGCACCCAGACGGGTACTGCACACATTTAAGGGCTCAGTAAATATTAGTTATCACTGTCTTGATGCTCATTATCCAGAATGGGTAAGTTCAAACGTCAGCATGCAAAGAAACAATGTATATGGTCAAAATTAACCTTGAAAGTAAATTGCCATAAATGACTTCACATGTTTTTTTATATACAACCCTGTACAGCATATAAACAATACATACGCAAAATATTGAGATGTACTATGTACTTTTACTGGCAAAAAGAATTTTACTGGTGAACTTAGCTGAATGTGAAAATATGAGCAGTTGCAATAAGACTTCACTGTACCGAGGACATAAATCCTCTACAAGACTCTTTAAATAACCACAGATCAAGTCAGTTACCCAGGGTAAGTTGCAGTGCTGTTACTTTCAAGACTAACTTAATTGAAATAAGTTATCATTGCCTCCTAACTTTATTCCCCAAACAGGGCCTTGTTGAGTTTCTAATATTCTAGCCATTCCCAAAATGGGAGATGAAATACTAGCTCTGATTCAGTTTTAAGGAGCTCAATAAAAATAAAACAGAAATATAACTAATTATTAAAAACAAAAACAAAGCAATATGAAAAGCTCCAACTCTGGGGAAAGAGAAAACAGAACCAAGTAAACTTGAGGATTCAAAACACAACAGTTGGCACAGTTCCACTTTTTATGTTTTTAAAAGGGAGAAAGGGAGGTGTGGATATATGTAACCACATCAGGCATGTGCCATGTCCACTGGTAACAGAAACAGAACAACTTAGGATAACATCACGTAACTATAAAATGCCCACCTGGGGGAGGTCTGAGTGACCTATCGCTGAGTCACAGCACCGTTCTTATTTACAGACCCCATTACTAACTGCACTCAAAGCAAATGCAAAATGTTATAGCAAAAAATGAGTACCAGAGAATTCCATGTTATTTGCACGTTTAAACGAAGAGTATTAGCAAAGGCAGTTTCAGCTGGGACTTAACAAACAACAAAGCCCATTAAAGGTCATGGTCCCCAACAGGAATAAACAATGGCTCACAGATGTTCACGGGTGTTGCCAAACTATCATCAATGTATAAAATTAAATTCGGACATAACTGAGTTTCCTTATGGTTTTGGTGACGTTTCTCAGATAAATATTGGGCTGAGCGGGTTCAGAGACGTGCTGAAATGTGGGTACAACTTGATGCAAGGATTAAGTGGAGGCACAGCATCACACCACAGGGATGTAGAACTGCAGTCAGAGAAGTCAACCATTCTATTTAAACCATGGCGCAGCGAAGAGTCTGATAACAGCTAATATTGTAGCTGTAACAGTCACACATGCACACACGAAAGTAACGAGAAAAGAATTCATCTCACATGTAACGCAAAACATCACCTCTACCTACCTACCTAATACAGTGAAAGCATCACCTATGTTATTGTCTTGTGATTATGTCATTAACATTTTAAGCAATTAGACTGTAAACCTGTTAGTGGCTTTTGACTCTGATCAGTTAGTAGTGACTACACAGAGCTGCACAAAGAAGGGGTCTAAGTTGGCATTAGAACTGGGTGGGAAAGCAAAGCACAGAATCGCGAACGTTACCATCCTCAGTATTTAGGGAATGAACAACACGCCCATGTGCAAACATTCACTGTGGCAAAAATATAAGATAAAATAGAACTCTGCATTATAATTTCCTACATAGGGCCTTCTTTGCTCTCTTCTTTTCACTGAAGCCACCAGGCAGATTCTAGAAAAAAAAAAACAGCCTACAGTTTCGTAAGTGACCACAGTGAATCCTTTCCATTGTTACAGGCCATAGTTAGAGAGGGTTCTTTTCAACTTCTTTCCACTGGCTCCCAAGAGCCAGGTGAGCTGTCTTAAGGGGGCTGTGCGCTGATGCACACACAGCAGGCGGCTCGGGGTCTTGAGGACTTCCTACTTCCTTTTCACTCTGTCCCCAGGCACTCGGCTGAGCTCCTGGTGTATGTATGGCACATTCACTTCCTCAGCCGACTTTAATTTGGTAAGATTAAAAAAACAATCCTTATTAGGAAAAAGAACGCAATAATTTTTAATGAAATGAGAAAGAAAGAGTTAGGACAAATATGCTTCATTGGGTTTGAAAACAAAAATCCTGCCTTTGCCAGGCAAAGGAAAGCGTTTTCTAAAGCAACAACTTAAAGAATCAAAGATCTGTGCAAGCCACTCTCCTCCCCTGCACTGTTTCTACCTGACACCAAGTTCTTTGTTGGCACACATCATGCTCAGCTAGGATGAATTACACACACTCCAAAAGCTGTCGGAGGAGCAGGGTCTTGCACTGCACACAACAAGGTGCCTGTGCTCCCCCTTCGCCCACAGTTGATTTCAGCTGTCCTTGTTTTTCAGTCCACTTCACCATGAGTCGAAGGCTAGAGTCATTTCTCAGCAACTTTGGTCCAAAGCAGAAATAAGATCCTTTCCCAGATTGAAACTCCCTACTCATATTTTCCTCCCAACCATGACTCAGCAGTAGCTTTTTTGGATTTTGCTCAAAGAATTTACCTGAACTAACCTCTCACTTTTAAAAACCATCTCCATTTTCAATTCCTTTAAAAGCTCTGAATTCCTTTACCAATCTATTAGCCCCTTCAGTGTCACACAGAAAACACCTTTTGGGTACCTGTCCAACCACCCCCTTTTCTCTGAGGACTGCCCATCACTCAGCCCCTGCTGAAGGAGTGGACCTGCAGGCGACTCTGTCCCCTTGCCACAGCTTATCAAAGCACAGGTGGACAACTGGCCCAAGCCTAGCAAATCAGATTCTCCCTCAACTGAATGGGGTTGGGTACCAGACTTCAGCAGTCATGCTGGGCTGGGGCTAGAATGGTCATTTTTTCACCATGCGTGTGCCGAAGCAGAGAAAGCCAGACTTCAGGTAGAGAGGGAACGACCCAGAAACACAGAGAGAAGCAAATGAGAGACTGTGGGTCATTAGAGAAAATGACTTTGGCTGCCAATCATTTGGTTCCCAGTTCAGGTCACTCCCCAGGCTGCTGCATTTCCAGCACTGGGTTTCAGTGAGATATCCCTGTAACCTTTATGTATATTTCCATTTTTTCTTAAACTAGGTTAATTATTGTTCCTTCTCTTTGTAACAAAAAGGTACCTAAGATAACCACATGAGTGGTAACTTCCAAATTCCTATCCCACAGTCTATGAGGCAGCAGCTTCAAGAAATCAGAAGTTAAAAAAAAATCCAAGGGGTGAGGGAGAGGAAAACAGTGGGAAGGGGAAAAAGAAGGACTGGATGAAAGTGGAAGACTCTTTGGAAACTGAGGTTCAACTCAATTCAAGAGAAATGCAGGACCTTCTACACGACAGGCACTCACTCCGCTAGGCACCAGGAGATGCAAATATGGGGAACTCACAGTCCTGGCGTCCAAGGAGCACAGTCGTGAAGGGAAGACAGAAATGCACAACTGCATTTAGGATGTGAGGGTATGCACCAGGTGCCATGGGCACAGGCCAGGGAGTCGGGCTCCCACAGACAACTCTGAGCAGGATGAGAACACACAGCTGGGAAGCACTGAACAAGCTGTCAAGGGCATGTGTGGTACGTGGGAGACAAAACAGAACTTCTGCAGATTATCAAATGGAGCAAAGCTGGTTACCCCCAACATCAGACCGCCTGATAACTTAATTTAGGAAGGAAGTTTCTGCAGGTCGGAAGCTTCTCTACACACCTGGTATGAATCTTCTCAATTTAACTTTGAATTGTAAAGGTGCTTAAAGCACACTATCTCAAATAGCATGGTAAAAGCAAAATAATTTTCTAAGTAGTTATGATCTCAGAGATTATATTGTATAGTGAGTAACAAAGAATCAGAGTATTAATTTAAATAGGCGATTATGTTCTAAAACTATGTTGTTATTTCAGGATGCTGAAGGACATAAGAAATATTTTACATGAAACGTTAAAAGGTCACTAAAACAATCTTATAATATTTTCCTTAAAAACAAACAAAAAATTATGAATCAAGCAAACATAGTGTTCTTAAATGTTAGAACTGCTTTCCCACTTCCAGCAATGTATCCAAAATATATAGATATACCATGGGAAAAGCCACGCATGAATATATTCTAGACAGCATAACAAAAAATCAAGAGCAATCTAAATATCCAGTAATAAAGAATATATTAGGTGGCTATTAGAATATTATTTGATGAAATATAACTTAGCCACTAAAAAGAATAAAGATAATGTATCAATAATAACAAAATGAAATATATGTTAAATGGGGAAAAAATATATAAAATTTTATGTATTCTCCAATTATAATAGTACATAAAAAAGAATATATTATATAAAACTCAATATATATAGAAAAATGCTATAAAGGAAAAAATGACAATGTTTACGTAACACTGGTGAGATAATGAGTACTTTACTTTTCTAAGGTTTTTTTGGTCAAGATGTATTATCGGTAAACTTTTAAGAAACACCGCCTCCTTTTTTTCTCCCCTAAGTATTAGAAATCAAATGTAAACTTACTTCATCAGAAGCAGATCGAAGACACTGGACAGCAGCCTGTTTTTTCATTTCTTCTAGAGTTAGATCTGAGCACTTTTTCTTACTCTTTCCCCATTTCTTATAAGCTCCTTTTTCCCAGCCCAGGAAGATGTCATTCTCCTAAAATAAGATTGGACGAGTTTCAATGATCAATGCTGAATCACAAGTTTCAAACACTTATTATTTCCCACATACTTACACATATATTCCCCTACCAAATTATTTTCATTCACAAATTGGTACACACTAATAAATTAAGAGACCACAGGACACTGTCAATCAGAACACTTCAGAATAATCCATTGTTTTGATATCTGTTCCTGAAGTAATTATTATTTAGGATTTATGATCTCAATAAATCTGACCCATTTATATTTATAGAAAATGCTAATAAACTCATTCACATGTAAATTCAAGTGTTATCATTTAAATTTCAGTATAAATTCTAAACTATACACACAATTAAATGTCCTCTTTTCTGTACTTCCCACTCGTCAATAATGACTGTTCATGTTACCAGCAGATTTTTTTTTCCCCCGGCCGCACCACACGGCATACAGGATCCTAGCTCCCAGACCAGGAATTGAACCCGTGCCCCCTGCGGTTGAAGGGCAAAGTCCTAACCACTGGACCGCCAGGGAAGTCCCTTACTAGCAGATCTTAACATTTAACAGGTGAATGGTTCATTCCTATATCTTGCAGTCTAAAAAACAACAGATATAAAATATTTTATGTATTTTAAGCTTATTTTCCCCTTGATTATATATGCCCGTTATAAAAACTAAGGAAAATTGGAAAAGCAGGAAGAAAGCAAATCATCCACGATCCTACCACCCAGAGAAAATTATAACAATTTGGTCTGCTTCATTTGGTCTTTTTCACATGCTTTAAAAAAAACAAGATTGAATTCACACTATTTGTACAATTTTGTACTTAACTTATATTGTAAACATTACCCCCATGTTACTACAAATTCTTTGGTTATACAATATTCCAAGATGTAGGTTTACTTTACCTCCCTAAACTGGGACTTGAGTATTTTTAATTGCTTTGCCACTTCATTTTGCCCTTCATTTGGTAAATTATTATTAAAACCAGTGAACAGACAGGCGGCGGGGGGGGGGGGGGGGGGAAGATTAGAAAGAAAGACAAAGGCAAAATTAAGAAAACTCCTTAGAAGAATATTTGGCCTACAGTGGGGCCTCAGGAAATAGATATGAATTAATGAATGAGATGGAAGAAAGGAAAAGCACAATAATAATAAATTCAAAAGATCTCTTGGATCAAATCATATACCATAAACTGTGTAGGCAATCTTTACTTTGATCAAATACATAAAATTACTTTCATGCCACCAGATAAGAGTGGGAGGACCCCTCCCCTCTATACTCATCATAATTAACATACATTTTATTTAATTTCTTGGGCATGTTTGCAGATCTCGTGAACCCGAAAAACATATTTGCTGGCTGAGTGGTGTCAATTCCATTTGCCAAGGGAAAATGTGCTTGATGGCCAAGTAAGAACTCTCAGTATATTTCCATTTATCTAATGTGTTTGGCTGGACAACACCTGAAACCTGACATTCCTTATCAGCGATATCTTCTGGAGACAGAGCTTGTCCTTTCACAGGAGCAGAAACAGAACCATAACAACGTAGATTTGAAGCTTCTGAAGACAGAGGAAAATGTTATAATTTTCCTCTATTGTTCACAGCGTATAAAACAAAGAAGGTAGAAAAGTTCTGTGTAATTACTGAAAACAGGACTCCTTTCTGTTTGAGTTGCTGAGACTGGCTTTCTCTTTACTCAGCATTATAAACATGTTTCTCTACTGAAACTACATATATATATATATATTTTTTTTAAATATTTATTTATTTATTTATTTTTATTTTGGCTGCGCCAGGTCTTAGTTACGGCATGCGAGATCTTTTAGTTGCAGCATGCAGGATCTAGTTCCCCAACCAGGGATTGAACCCCGGCCCCCCACGTTGGGAGCATGGAGTCCTACCCACTGGACCACCAGGGAAGTCCACTGGTGGTCCAGTGGTGGAAGTCCACTACTGGAGCTATATTAAAGCTCAGCAGGGTTAATAACACATTCAAAGGTCCAAATAAAGTTTTATTATACAGACAGAAGGGACTTTCAAAATTCACATGGACACACACTCCTTCTGGAGGGCAGTTTGACAATACATATCAAGTATCTTAAACATGCATATGTACTTTTGATCAATAATTCTACTTACAGGAATTTAGCCTAAGGAAAAAAAATCACCGAAGTGTGCATAGATTTAGCTACAGTGATGTTGATTATATAGCTGTCAATAACAGCAAACGTGTAGAAACAACCTAAATGTCAAATAAGGAGGACTTGGTTAATAAGTTATAATTCATCCAGGCAATTAGATATTACAGCCATTAAAGAGATTATGAAGTGTATTTACTGACATGGGAAGCTACTCACAATATATATAAGAGAAGTAGTTTATACAACAGTATGATCTCATTTTTGGTTAAAATACACATGCACACCTATTAATGTGCATTAAAATGTCTGAGAGAAATGTACTAAGAGGCCACCAAGAAGCTTGTCTCTTGGTGAGCAGGAATAGGAATCTATAACTTTTCTTGTAACTAGGTCATACTCCTTTAACAGTGGAAAGTTGTTTTTAGTTTTTCGTTTTTTAAATGGAATACTCGTAAGTCAAGAATAGAGAAATGAGAAGAGTTCCTGTAGCTCTTCACCTAGAACACGTGTCTGGCACTCGCTTTATTTGTCACATACCATAGAATTTGCTTTTTAAATATACAATTCAGTGGTTTTTAGTATAATTCACAGGGTTGTGCAACAATCACCATTACCTTATTTTTTTTTAATTAATTTATTTTTGGCTGCATTGGGTCTTTGTTGCCGCACGCAGGCTTTCTCTAGTTGCGGCGAGCGGGGGCTACTCTTTGTTGCTGTGCGCGGGCTTCTCATTGCGGTGGCTTCTCTTGTTTCAGAGTTCGGGCGCTAGGCGCACGGGCCTCAGTAGTTGTGGCTTGCGGGCTCTAGAGCACAGGCTCAATAGTTGTGGCGCACAGGCTTAGTTGCTCTGCGGCATGTGGGATCTTCCTGGACTAGGGATCGAACCCATGTCCCCTGCATTGGCAGGCGGATTCTTAACCACTGCGCCACCAGGGAAGTCCCGCCATTACCTTATTTTGAAACATTTTCCATCACCCCAAAAATAAGCCCTGTACCCACTAGCAGTTACTTCCCATTCCTCTCTCTCCCAAGTCACTGGTACCTACTAATCTGTTGTCTCTATAGATTTTCCTACGCTAGACATTTCATATAAATGGAATTATACAATCCACATCCTTTCCTGCCTGGTTTCTTTTGTTTAGTGTAACATTTTAAAGGCTCATTCATGTTGTGGCATGTATCAGTACTTCATTCCCTTTTATGACTAAATAATATTTCACTGCATGGATGTACCACATTTTGTTTATCCATTCATCCACTGATGGACATCTGGATTGATCTCACCTTTCGGCTACTGTGAATAATACTGCTATGAACATTCATATACAAGTTTTTGTATGCACACATATTTTCAATCTTGTTGGGGATATACCTAGGAGTGGAATTGCTGAGTCACATGGTAACTCTATATTCAACCTTTTGAAGAGCTGCCAGACTATTCTTCAAAGCAGCTATACCATTTTACAATCACACCAGAAGTATATGAGGATTCTAATTTCTCTACATCCTCACCAACATTTGTTATCGTCTGTGTTTTTTATTTTAGCCATCCTAGTGAGGATGAAGTGGTATCTCATCATTTTCCCTAATGACCAATGAAGTTAAGCACCTTTTAATGTGCTTATTGGCCATTTGTGTATCTTCTTTGGACAGATGTCTATTCAAATCTTTTGCCCATTTTTAAATTATCTATTCGAATACACATCCCTTATCAGATATAAATGATTTGCAAATATTTTATCTAATTCATTTTTTAAATATTTATTTTCTTTATTATTATTATTTTTTTGGCTGCGTCGGGTCTTAGTTGTGGTACACGGGATCTTCGCTGAGGCATGCAGGATCTTTTGTTGCGGTGCGGGCTTCTTTCTAGTTGTGGCGTGCGGGTTTTCTCTCTCTAGTTGTGGCACGCAGGCTCTCTAGTTGAGGCGCGCAGGCTTAGTTGCCCCGCAGCACGTGGGATCTTAGTTCTATGACCAGGGATCAAACCCGAGTCCCCTGCAATGGAAGGCGGATTTCTTACCACTGGACCACCAGGGAAGTCCCTATTTTATCTAATTCTATGGGTTGTCTTTTCACTTTCTTGATGATGTCCTTTGAAGTATAAAAGTTTTTCACTGTGATGAAGTTAATACATTGATATCTTCTTTGGCTGCTTGTGCTTTGGTATCTAAGAAACCATTGCCTAATCCAAGTCATGAAGATTTACTCTTATGTTTTCTCCTAAGTTTTATACTTTTAGCTCTTACATTTAGGTCTATAATCCATCTTGAGTTAATATTTGTATGTGGTATGAGATAGGAGTCCAACTTCATTCTTTTACACGTGGTTATCCCGTTGTCCCAGCACCTTTTGTTGAAGACTATTCTTTCCCCCATTGAATGGTCTTGTTGGAAACTACAAAGGTTTATTTCTGAATTCTCAGTTCCATTACATACGGCCAGCCATATACATGCCAGGATCAAACCATCTTGCTTACAGGAGCCTTGCAGTAAGTTTTAAAACTGGCAAGTGTTAGTCCTCCAACTTCGTTCTGCTTTTACAAATTGTTTTGGCTATTCTGGGTCCCTTGCATTTCCGTATGAATTTTAGGATCAGCTTGCCAATTTCTGCAACAAAGGCAGCTGGGATTCTGATAGGGATTGCCTTGAATCTGTAGATCAGTTTGGGGAGCATTGCTATGTTAACAATATTAAGTCTTCTGATCATGAACATGGAATGCTTTTCCATTTATTAGGTCTCTTTGATTTCTGTCAATGATGTTTTATAATTTTTAGTGTGCAAGTCTTACACTTCTTTTGTTAAATTTATTCCTACATATTTTATTCTTTTTCATACTATTGTAAATGGAATTTTCTTAATTTCATTCCTTAGGATTTTCTATACACAACACCATGTCATATGTCAATAGAGATAGTTTCCGTTCTTCCTTTCCAATCTAGATGTCTTTTTTGGTTCTTACCTAACTACCCTGTTAATGCTGATTTTTAAGATTTTATGAATTTCATCTTTGAAAATGTCTTTATTGACATTAATCCACAGGCATGGGTTCAATGGAACAGATGAATTGCTTAGAAGGAATTTATAAAATTCTGTTAGCTTCTTCCCTTGATACGTGCCTTTTAGCATGTCATCATATTGCAATCAATCACTCCCAAGTGAAAGTTAGGTGGGAGCTTCTCACTGAAGTTAAATAGATTCTGAGATACAGACATTTCCTTTGCACTGTGTCAAGGTGTGAAAAATGCTGCTAGAACTGCAGTTTGACCTTGGACAACATATCCAGTGCAAATTTGTGTGGGAATGGAGATTTTGTTTCTTGTTTTAACTTTTGACATAATGAAAATGCATAAAGCAACTTGACATTATTTGTGATTCAAACAACGTTAGCTGTTAGAAAGACTTTACCACATTACAAATTTTGCTTATACGTGCTGCTTTGCCTTGCAATTTTAGGCTGAATTCATTAAGAAACACCATCAAGTCTATAGCAAAAGCTATACCAACACTAGTATACTAGATATATTTTTATGCATCCTGCTCTTGCCACTTACTGTATTTGAGAGCTCCCTTATTCTATTTTTTTCTGCCTTCATGTACTGTGTGAATGTATTATGACTTATTCATTTCCCATTAGCACTGAACTAATAATTAGACCTTAAAAGAACACAGTATAAAAAAGCTCAAGATATTTCTTTTTTACTTGCTATATTTTCTGTACTATACTAATTATAAGTCCACTTAGACATAAACATAGAATATTACGCATGTGTCAAATATTTATTAGGTAAACTCAGCAAATCAACTATGATTCTTCAAAGTCATAATCTTAAAGACAGAACACAATTATCAAGCACCAAAAGAAGATGTGGCTAAAGGACTTCTCAGGCCGAGAATCTATTGTCAGGCGCTTTTCCAGACACTACTGTGAGGTAACATAAGGCTAGAGTTTTGATTGACTTTGTCTTGCCGTCTTCTACCAAAAAGGAAACTGAGAACTGGAGGAAGGAAAAGACCACGGCATTGTGAAATGCAGCTGGGATCAACGACGTCTGCTGTTCGCTGCGCGGCACCCGCCTCCCACAGCTTCCTGTTAACAAGAGTCCTGAGAAACCAAACCACCAAGTGTCTGAATGGGACTAATGCCACTCCCATCTGGGGCCTTCATCCCTCTGGCCACAAAGACTGGCGCAGAGAGAGGCATGTGACCAATCAGAAATGAGCACTAGAAAATGGGCCCTCCACACAAGATTCCTGCTGGGAGCGCAGGGAACACACCCTCCGCACAGTGTGAGAGCAGGATGGCAGGACGCTGGAAACGTGCTCACTGCCATTTGCCCTCCAGTCCCCGGCAGTGGCTGCAAAACCAAGCTGGTGCTGGGAGGCGGGCGGACGCCCTAATGACACTGTGAGCTCTGAGCTGAGCCAGGCAGGGCCAGTCCTCATTCTGGACTTGCAGCTGTACAAGACTTTCTTTTTTCCAATTAAGGCGATTTACGCCAAATTTTTGGTTGCTTGTGAATGAAAGATATAGCTAGAATCTGAGGAAAGCCCTCAGTAATAAATTCACTTCTCACTGCTCTAAGGAACTGTAAACTGCCTCTAAAAAATGAGTAGCACCAATTATATGAGGATAACTTCAGGTTAAGTACATCCTTTTTTTTCCCTGCTAGGTCTTCAGCCAACAAGTTCCTCATTGGTCTCCCTGTTTTCAGTTGCCCAACCCGATCACCCATTACCATGCTTGCCATTTGGTACTGCTGACTAAATATAGCAATGGTTCTTTTTGTCTCCAGGACTAAAATATAAACCCTCCAGCAGAGCACATCAGGTTCTTTGAAATCAGCTTCCTGCTAGCCTCTCTCGGTCTAATCTCCTCCCACTCCCTCCCTATCCTCCTCTGGCCTCCCAGTATCAGGCCCCTTCCTGCTCCTGTGACCTCGTATGCACCCGCCTTTTCTTCTTCCTTCAAGGCTGTTCAACTGTGATCTTTCCTGTGGTTCCCGCCGCCGCTGCCACCCAGGCACACGTCCCGGACTGTGCACAACCAGAGCACATCACAGACCCTAACCTGATGGCCGTCTCCCAGAGCCCCCCCCCCCCCAATCATCTCTGCAGTCCTGGTGCCCGCCGGTGTCTAGCACGTCATGGCCATTCGTGTGGTGAGTAAAAACCCAGGCATTAAATGCAGTGCTGATATTCAAAACATCTTCTCTATTCCATGAAAAGATTTTACCAAAAAAAACCCCCACCCCTTTCACTATGTATCTGAGGGAGTCTGTGGACATGAATTTGTGCACCCACCATTAGTACTAACTCCTACTCTAAATTTTTTTTCATACTCCTTATGTGTAAAGTTAATTTAAATTAATGTCTATTGAGTGAATGATTGTTGAAATATAGTATATGCAGCAAGACACCTGAGGAACCCAGGATGGGTACACTGTTATTGTTAAAGATTATAGTAATCTGTAAAGGAAAACACTGCAAATGCCAGCTTTTCCAAGCAGTGAAATGCTACAATAATGGGGATATACTGTAAAGTAGGTTACAAGTGGGCTGAAAGAACAAACAAGTTTTGTTGAATACAGAAATGATCCAACTCAACTAGCAATCAGTGCGAGGATTATTCTTATTTAACCTGTGGGTAAACCAGAAAGTGCAATAACCCAGCTACATTTCTAGAATGATGGACTCTGAGGTAGAAGATACAATTAATTAGGGATTTAAAAGAAACTGCAACAAAGCTACAAAAGTCAAGACAGTGAGGTACTGGCATAAAGATAGGCATATAGACAAACGACTAGAACAGAGAGCCCAGTAATAGACCCTCGCATATATGCTCAAATTATTTTCAACAAGTGTGTCAAGAGCATTCAATGAGGAAAGGACAGTCTCTTCAACAAATGGTGCTGGGAAAACTAGACACCCACATGCAGAAGAATGGAATTTGAGTCTTACCACATACCAAATATAAAAGTTAACTCAAAATGGATCAAAGACCTATATGTAAAAGCTAAAACTATAAAACTCTTGGAAGAAAGATAGGGCAAAGCTTCTCAGCATTGGATTTGGCAAAGATTTCTTGGATGTGACACCAGAGACACAGGTAACAAAAGAAAAAATAGACAAACTGGGCTCCGTGAAAATTTTTAAATTTCGTGCACTGAAAGAACTATGAACAGAGTGAAAAGGCAAACCCCACAGAAGGGGAGGAAATATTTGCAAATCATGTATCTGATAAGGGGTTAATATCCAGAACCTATAGAGAACTTATAAACTCAACAACAACAAAACAACCAGATCAAAAATGGGAAAAGGACTTGAAAGTCTCCAAAGAATATATGCAAACAGACAATAAACACAAGAAAGATGCTCAACGTCATTAATCATCAGGGAAAATGTAAATCAAAACTACAGTGAGGTACCCCTCATACCAATTAGAATGGCTACTATGTAAAAAAAAAAAAAAAAAAAACACAGGAAATAACAAATGTTGGTGAGGATATGTAGAAATGGAACCCTGTGCACTATTGGTGAGAATGTAAAACGGTGGAGCTAGTGTCACTTCCTCAAAAGATTAAAAACAGAATTATCGCATGATCCAGCGATTCCACTTCTGGATATATACCCCCCAAAGCTGAAATCAGGGTCTCGATGAGATATCTGTACACTCATGTTCATAGCAGCACTGTTCACAGTAGCTAAAACGTGGAAGAAACCCAAGTGTCCACTGATAGATGGATGGATAAGCAAAATGTGGCATATCCATATGATGGAATATTATTCAGCCTTAAAAAGGAAGGAAATTCTGACACCTGCTACAACATGGATGAACCCTGAAGACATTATGCTCAGTGAAATAAGCCAGTCACAAAAGGACAAACACTATGATTCCACTGATACGAGGTACTTAAGAGCAGTCAAAATCATACAGACAAAAAGTATAGGGCTTCCCTTGTGGCACAATGGTTAAGAATCCGCCTGCCAATGCAGCAGACACGGGTTTGAGCCCTGGTCCAGGAAGACCCCACGTGTGGCGGAGCAACTAAGCCTGTGCGCCACAACTACTGAGCCTGTGCTCTAGAGCCCGTGTGCCACAACTACTGAAGCCCGCATGCCTAGAGCCCGTGCTCCACAACAAGAGAAGACACCACAATGAGAAGCCCGTGCACTGCAATGAAGAGTAGCCCCCGCTGGCCACAACTAGAGAAAGCCACGCACAACAACAAAGAACCAAAGCAGCCAAAAGTAAATAAATTAAATAAATAAATTTATTTTAAAAAAAAAAGTAGGGCTTCCCTGGTGGTGCAGTGGTTAAGAATCCGCTTGCCAATGCAGGGGACACGGGTTCAAGCCCTGCTCAGGGAAGATCCCACATGCCGCGAAGCAACTAAGCCCGTGCACCCCAACTACTGAGCCTGCACTCTAGAGCCCGTGAGCCACAACTACTGAAGCCCGTGCGCCTAGAGACTGTGCTCCACAACAAGAGAAGCCACCCAATGAGAAGCCCGCACACCGCAACGAAGAGTAGCCCCCGCTCGCCGCAACTAGAGAAAAGCCCGCGCACAGCAACAAAGACCTAACACAGCCAAAAATAAAAATAAATAAATAAATTTATTAAAAAAAAAAAAAAGTATAATGGTGGTTGCCAGGGGCTGTGGGGAGACGGGAATTATTAAGTTTTCATTTTACAAATGAAAAGAGTTCTGGAGATGGATGGTGGTGATGGCTGCACATTATGAATGCATTTAATACCACTGAACTGTACACTTAAAAATGGGAAAGGTGGTGGTGGTGATGAGGGAAGAAGCTACAGTAACTTATCTGAAGGGCAGGCAGGCCCCAGTGTGTACCTATGACACCTGCACTCACATCCATCATGTTTCCCCCTCCACAAACAAGTCATACACCTGAGAAAGAAGCACACATCTATTCATTTCTTTAATAAATCTCTGAGCATCTTCTACATCCCATGAATTGCTTTAAGGGCTGGGAATACAGCAGAAAACATGGCAGACAAGGTCCCTAACTTCATGAATTGTATATTCCAGCAGAGGAGACATAATAAACATAAAATATCACAAATAATCATACAATTCCAGGTAGCAACAAGTGTTATGAAGAAAAATTAAGTAGAAAAGAGGACTGAGAATGGAAGGTTTCTTTTTAAATATGGTGGTCAAAGAAAGACTGAGGACAAGATAAGCAAAATAAACACCAAACTAAACAAGAAAACAAATGAATACCCTCTTTTAAAAAGTAACTGGTGGACAATCCATGAAAGAGAAAATGGGTAAGTTGGACTTCATTAAAATATAAACTGCTCTGTGAAAAACAATGTCAAGAGAATTAGAAGACAAGCCACAGACAGGAAGAAATGTTTGCAAAAGACACACCTGATAAAGGACTGCTACACAAATTCACAAAAAACTCTTAAAACTCAATAATAAGAAAATAATAAGAAAACAAACAACCTGATTAAAAGATAGGCCAAAGACCTCAACTGACACCTCATCAAAGGAGATATACAGATAGCAAGTAAGCAGATGAAAACATGCTCCACATAATGTCATCAGGCAAATGCAAATTAAACAACAGTGAGATACCACTACACACCTTTAGAATGGCCAAAAACTAGAACACTGACAACACCAAATGCCGGCGAGAACGTGGAGCAACAGTAACTCTCGCTGCTGCTGGTGGGCAGGCAAAACGGTGCAGCCACGTTGGAAGGCAGTTTGGCAGTCTCTTACAAAACTAAACTTACTCTTACCATTCCATCCAGCAATCAGGCTTCCTTGGTATTCACCCAAAGGAGCTGAAAACTTACGTCCACACAAAAACGTGCACACGTATGCTTATAGCAGCTTTATTCAGAATTGCCAAAACTTGGAAGCAACCAGTATGTCCTTCAGTAGGTGAAGGGATAAATAAACTGTGGTCCATCCAGACAGTGACTGTCACTCAGCACTAAAATGAGATGAGCCAGCCAGGCGCTGAAAGCCATGGAGGAACCTTAAACGCATATCACTAAGTGAAAGAAGCCAATCTGAAAAAGCTGCGTTCTGTATGATCCTGATGATATGACATTCTGGAAAAGATAAAACTATGGAGACAGTAAAAAGATCAGCAGTCACCGGGGGTTAGTGGAGAGGGAGGGATGACGAGGCGGAGCAAAGGGATTTTTAGGGCTGTGCAGCTACTCCGTCTGATCCTATAATGGTGGATACATGTCATGACACACTTGTCCAAACCCACGGAACGTACAACAGCAAGAGTGAACCCTCACGTAAACTATGGACTTTAGGTAACAGCGATGTCGATGCAGGTCTGTTGACTGTAACAAAGGTACCACTCTGGCGAGGGATGCTGATGGTGCGGGAAGCTGTGCATACGTGGAGGCACGGGCGATATGGGATCTCTACACTTTCCTCTCAACTGTACTATGAATCTAAAAGTGCTCTAAAAAAACTGCCTTAAAAAAAAAAACAAACAAAAAAACCAAAAAACTGGCAGCAGATCAACTCTCCTGCCCAGACTAACCAGAAAAGCCAGATAACATACCAAACCAAACCAAACATCCAACACCCGTGTTAAGTCATTAGTGACCTATTGAGGCACCCAGGCCTTGAGAAAAGCAGGAAGGACAACCGTTCCAGGGAGGGACAGCTAAGGCTGCTTTCTCCCTTGGGAAATGTACCCATTCCAGGCCCAGGACAAAAGGCTGAGAAAAAGGTAGCCTTTAAGAGGCAATAAACCAGTGGAGCTGGGGGTGGTCTCTCAGAGCTGGAGAGAAAAAACTAGAGATGTAGGCATCACAATCCCAGAAAAAGGAAGGAGTGGAAAACAGAAGCCACAGTTTGCTGGATTCCCCTCCGGACACGTGAGGAATTCTAAAACTGTGTGGGGAGGGGGTGGCGGCGGCTTCTGTGTCAATGGAATGTTCTATTTATTTTTCTGGGAGTAATTACATAGATACAAGCTTTGTGAAAATTCACTAATTTGTACCCTTTCTGTATGCATTTTATACCTCAATTAAAAGTTTAATTCTTGTACAGAATCCAGAGTTGCTCCATATCTGCAACAGTTAATGAAGTTCTTGGGAGTCTTGGGACCTAAAAAAAAAAATCTAGCATCGTAAGAACATCTAAAGCAGTCACACAGGTTGAGGGTCTATCATGAAAGGACAATTTCAGAGGAGGTCTGCAAAGATAAAACTCCTAGAAGCAGCAGAGAGAACAAAATCATGAAGAGAGTGGATAACGTTAGCAAGTGGTTTGCGGCCCAAATCTTAGAATGTAGTACAATCAGGGAATATTTCCCTGAAATATTTAAATTTATAATAAGAAAGCGTGACTTTGCACACAGGCATTTAGAGAGCGCTTCTTTTTCGTGGGTCAGCACCCTCATCATTCCAGATTTCCTTGGGAGCCCACCCTCTCCAATTCTTAGTCCTCATGGTTCCAAGTGCTTGCAGCCCTGGCACCAAAGTCCCCTCATCCTAGCAGCTGGGCCAGGTCACGCACGGATGAAGGTGGGAGTCTGGGCTTACAGTGAGGAGGGGAGCAGGGAAGCTCGAGAATAACAGCAACAGAGAAGGCAAACTTCAAGATGAGGCACTGATTCTTTGAAGGCCTCTCAAGCTGCCGCTGAGGCCAGCCCTACCCCATGGACATTTCAAGTTTTAAAACCAATAAATGCTCCAATGTTTACTAGCTGTGTGATGCTGGGCAAGTTACTTAGCCACTGTGTCTAAGTACCACCACCTATGAAATGGGGACAGCAGGGTGGCTGTCAGGGTTAAATGAGTTGCCGTGTGTTGGAAGTGAGCGCTCCAGCTTGAGGCTCACATGCAGTACATGATGCACATGGGCTTGTTTTTTACCATTACTTCTGTTTAAGACAGATCAAGCTGGGTTTTCTGTCATAATCACGGACTCCAGACAAACAAAGCTTTCATGACGCTGAGAACACTAAAATATAAAGACATAAGAAATGTTTTAATAAACTCTTGGATGGTGGTTTTAATGTAATTGGCTATATAGGAAAACTAAGACTGCCTGGGGTTGTATAAGAATGATGTAGTGAAAGGCAGTTCCATCTTCCTAAAATAATTCTTCCTACTCATGACAGGTTATGGGGAACTTGCTGTTGACCATGATCCTCAAGACAAAAAAAGCTACCTCCCACCTTTAAATTACAGTTTTACTATAGCTTTCCTTTCAGCCATTTTTAATAAGACTATGAAATATTTTGGAACAAGGTAACACAGTCTGTTTTAAGAGTTGCAGGAGCCAGGCTAATGCTCTGAGCCTCCTAGCAATGCACACCACTGTCTGCCGCTCACTTCTGCTCCATGGGCACTCAACTCATAGTTCAACTGTGAGCTGAGAAGACAAACCAATCTTTCCCCACCTCTAAAGCCCACAGTGCATAAAAAAAACAGTAAACCAATTCCACATAGTTTCTAAAACTTGCCTTTACCGTAGAGTGTTTTAATGTTATTCATTCAACAATTATTTGTTACATACGAAAGCCAACAAAAACAAAACTCTGACATAACAAATGGGCACGGGATTTGGCTGCCAGACATGAGTTTAAATCCTGACTCATTACTAACCACCTGGCCTTAGGCATGTCACCTAACCCCTCCGAACATATATTTCCAGGTGAGTAAAAGCAGGGAAAATACCACTTAGCTTCAAGTTGTGGCAGGAAATGGCGGCACTGCACTTGGCCTATGGTAGTGTTCTCTACACAACAAGAAGACTAATTTTAAAAAGATGAAGGCACTGCAGCACAACGCCAATGACTAAATGTACAAGGGATAACCGAGTTAGAAAAAAGATCATCATTTAGCGACCATCACAGTAATAATTAATTCAGGTGGGAGTCATCTATGGACGACAAACTCAAAGTCTCCTCTGGACAGGTGACCCGAAAACTACACAGAGAAGTGTTCAGCTTTACGGTGCAGAAACCTGGCGGCCACCATCTGAAGCACAGGAGCACCTCAATACATAAGGCAACTGCTAACAGCTATAAATGAGGAAATTGACAGTAACACAATAATAGCGGGGGACTTTAACCCCTCACTTACACCAATGGACAGATCATCCAGACAGAAAATTAATAAGGAAACACAAGCTTTAAATGACACAATAGACCAGATAGATTTAATTGATATTTATAGGACATTCCACCCAAAACCAGCAGATTACACTTTCTTCTCAAGTGCACACGTAACATTCTCCAGGACAGATCACATCTTGGGTCACAAATCAAGCCTCAGTAAATTTGAGAAAACTGAAATCATATCAAGCATCTTTTCTGACCACAACGCTATGAGATTAGAAATCAATTACAGGGGAAAAAAAGTAAAAAACACAAACACATGGAGGCTAAATAGTACATTACTAAATAACCAAGAGATCACTGAAGAAATCAAAGAGGAAATCAAAAAATACCTAGAGACAAATGACAATGAAAACACGATGATCCAAAACCTATGGGATGCAGTAAAAGCAGTTCTAAGAGGGAAGTTTATAGCAATACAAGCCTACCTCAAGAAACAAGAAAAATCTCAAATAAACAATCTAACCTTATACCTAAGGGAACTAGAGAAAGAAGAACAAACAAAACCCAAAGCTAGTAGAAGGAAAGAAATCATAAAGATCAGAGCAGAAATAAATGAAATAGAAACAAAGAAAACAATACCAAAGATCAATAAAACTAAAAGCTGGTTCTTTGAGAAGATAAACAAAATTGATAAACCATTAGCCAGACTCATCAAGAAAAAGAGGGAGAGGACGCAGATCAATAAAATTAGAAATGAAAAAGGAGAAGTTACAACAGACATGGCAGAAATACAAAGCATCCTAAGAGACTACTACAAGCAACTCTAGGCCAATAAATTGGACAACCTGGAAGAAATGGACAAACTCAGTGAAAGACTGAACCAGGAAGAAATAGAAAATATGGACAGACCAATCACAAGTAATGAAATTGAAACTGTAATTAAAAATCTTCCAACAAACAGAAGTCCAGGACCAGATGGCTTCCCAGGTGAATTCCATCCAACATTTAGAGAAGAGCTAACACCCATCCTTCTCAAACTCTTCCCAAAAATTGCAGAGGAAGGAACACTCCCAAACTCATTCTATGAGGTCAACAACATCACCCTGATACCAAAACCAGACAAAGATACTACAAAAAAAGAAAATTACAGACCAATATCACTGATGAATATAGATGCAAAAATCCTCAACAAAATATGAGCAAACAGAATCCAACAACACATTAAAAGGATCATACACCACGATCAAGTGGGATTTATCCCAGGGATGCAAGGATTCTTCAATATACGCAAATCAATCAATGTGATACACCATATTAACAAATTGAAGAATAAAAACCATATGATCATCTCAATAGATACAGAAAAAGCTTTTGACAAAATTCAACAGCCACTTATGATAAAAACTCTCCAGAAAGTGGGCACAGAGGGAACCTACCTCAACATAATAAAGGCCATATATGACAAACCCACAGCAAACATCATTCTCAATGGTGAAAAACTGAAAGCATTTCCTCTAAGATCAGGAACAAGACAAGGATGTCCACTCTCACCTCTATTATTCAACATAGTTTTGGAAGTCCTAGCCACGGCAATCAGAGAAGAAAAAGAAATAAAAGGAATACAAATGGGAAAAGAAGTAAAACTGTCACTGTTTGCAGATGACATGATGCTATACATAGAGAATCCTAAAGATTCCACCAGAAAACTACTAGAGCTAATCAATGAATTTGGTAAAGCTGCAGGATACAAAATGAATGCACAGGAATCTCTTGCATTCCTATATACTAATGATGAAAAATCTGAAAGAGAAATTAAGGAAACACTCCCATTTACCACTGCAACAAAAAGAGTAAAATACCTAGGAATAAACCTACCTAGGGAGACAAAAGACCTGTATGCAGAAAACTATAAGACACGGATGAAAGAAATTAAAGACAATACAAACAGATGGAGAGATATACCATGTTCTTGGGTTGGAAGAATCAATATTGTGAAAATGACTATACGACCCAAGGCAATCTACAGATTCAATGCAATCCCTATCAAATTACCAATGGCATTTTTTACAGAACTAGAACAAAAAACCTTAAAATTTGTATGGAGACAGAAAAGACCCCAAATAGCCAAAGCAGTCTTGAGGGAAAAAAAACGGAGCTGGAGGAATTAGACTCCCTGACTTCAGACTATACTACAAAGCTACAGTAACCAAGACAGTATGGTACTGGCACAAAAACAGAAATATAGATCAATGGAACAGGTTAGAAAGCCCAGAGATAAACCCACGCACCTATGGTCAACTAATCTATGACAAAGGAAGCAAGGATATACAATGGAGAAAAGACAGTCTCTTCAATAACTGGTGCTGGGAAAACTAGACAGCTACATGTAAAAGAATGAAATTAGAACACTCCCTAACACCATACACAAAAATAAACTCAAAATGGATTAGAGACCTAAAGGTAAGACAAGACACTATAAAACTCTCAGAGGAAAACATAGGAAGAACATTCTGACATAAATCACAGCAAGATCTTTTTTGATCCACCTCCTAGAGTAATGGAAATAAAAACAAAAATAAACAAATGGGACCTAATGAAACTTAAAAGCTTTTGCAAAGCAAAGGAAACTACAAACAAAACGAAAAGACAGGGCTTCCCTGGTGGCGCAGTGGTTGAGAATCTGCCTGCCAATGCAGGGGACGCGGGTTCGAGCCCTGGTCTGGGAAGATCCCACATGCCGCGGAGCAACTCGGCCCGTGAGCCACAATTACTGAGCCTGCGCGTCTGGAGCCTGTGCTCGGCAACGAGAGGCCGCGATAGTGAGAGGCCCGCGCACCGCGATGAAGAGTGGCCCCCGCTTGCCACAACTAGAGAAAGCCCTCGCACAGAAACGAAGACCCAACACAGCCATACCATACATACATACATACATAAATAAAAAGAATGTAAGCAGACAAGAATAGCATTTAAAAAAAAAATAAAAAATAATTAAAAAAAAAAAAACGAAAAGACAACCCTCAGAATGGGAGAAAATATTTGCAAACGAATCAACAGACAAAGGATTAATCTCCAAAATATATAAACAGCTCATGCAGCTCAATATTAAAAAAACAAACAACCCAATGTAAAAATGGGCAGAAGGCCTAAATAGACATTTCTCCAAAGAAGACATACAGATGGCCAAGAAGCACATGAAAAGCTGCTCAACATGACTAATTATTAGAGAAATGCAAATCAAAACTACAATGAGGTATCACCTCACACCAGTTAGAATGGGCATCATCAGAAAATCTACAAACAACAAATGCTGGAGAGGGTGTGGAGAAAAGGGAACCCTCTTGCACTGTTGATGGGAATGTAAATTGATACAGCCACTATGGAGAACAGTATGGAGGTTCCTTAAAAAACTAAAAATAGAATTACCATATGACCCAGCAATCCCACTACTGGGCATATACCCAGAGAAAACGGTAATTCAAAAAGACACATGCACCCGAATGTTCACTGCAGCACTATTTACAATAGCCAGGTCATGGAAGCAACCTAAATGCCCATCGACAGACGAATGGATAAAGAAGATGTGGTACATATATACAATGGAATATTACTCAGCCATAAAAAGGAACGAAATTGGGTTATCTGTAGAGACATGGATGGATCTAGAGACTGTCACAGAGAGTTAAGTAAGTCAGAAAAACAAATATCGTATATTAACGCATATATGTGGAACCTAGAAAAATGGTACAGATGAACCGGTTTGCAGGGCAGAAATTGAGACACAGATGTAGAGAACAAACATATGGACACCAAGGGGGGAAAGTGGTGGGTGGGGGGTGGGGGTGGGATGAATTGGGAGATTGGGATTGACATATACACACTAATATGTATAAAATGGATAACTAATAAGAACCTGCTGTATAAAAAGATAAATAAAATTCAAAAACTCAAAAATATATAAATAAATAAAGTAATATGCTGATTTATGTAGGCTAAACGGGCATAAAAAGGAAGAGAGAAATAAAGCAAAAGTGGGAAAATGTTAGCAACTGGGGCTGACTGAAGTTCTCTGTCGTACACTTCCATTCCTTCTGATGTTTGAAATTATTTCAAAAAGTAAGTTTAAAAAAATTTTTAAGATGAATATATGATTTCTGCCATTTAGCATCTTATAAACTACCAGGAAAGATAATACATTCTAATAACTATAATTAAGAGTTCTATAGTAGAAATATGGTCAAGTTTGGAAGAAGAAGACATTGTTTTCATCAGGAATTATCAGAAGTGGATTCACAGAGAAAGGTGACCTGGACCTTGAACGATGGGTTAGAAAAGTAGTTTATATTTACATCTAAAAATGATGTATAGTGAATTCCTGATTTATCTAAGCATACATTTATCAGAATATGGTAATCTTGACAAAAAGAAAAAAAAAAAGAATCTGTGTAAATAAAATTACTATGACCCACCTATAATATCTACGTATTAGAAGGCAGTTGTTCTCCAGAGCTATGCAGTACACAGCTGATGCCACAACTGTATTTACAAACGTGCCCAAATCAGAGGTTTACATGTAACTCTGTTTGTTAGTCAGCCTCAACCAAGACCAGGGCCTGATCAGCTGTACTTCCTACCCAATCACCAGGGGCTGCTGAGACAAGTACAAAATCTGTTTCTCAGAACTCAAGAGCTCTTTGTGTGTTTCTTTTAGCCAAAACTGTGAAAAGCCATGAATTCAACATGACAAATAAGGCCAGTAGTTGAAGCAATGGCCTTAAAACTAGCCATTTTCAAGTCAAGGTTAGACTAATTCAAGGACTGAGCGGTGAGAAAAGATGCAAGGAAACAAACACCCCCAAGTGGAGTCACTTGGCCTCCAAATGAGGGGTGAGCCCACCCTCAGTGTGACCCAGGGATCAGGAGAGTGGCATGCTTGCTCGCCCACAGCAGGCTGGTGAGCATGCCCATTAGCTGGAGTCTGAATCACAGAAGGTCAGCTCAGGCCCTTCCCTCGGCTCTATGCCCTGACTCTCTCTGGGGGGATACTCAGTGAGCATATCCTCCTCCTTGAGTCATGGAAAAGTTACGGGTCATCTCCTATGAAAGGTCATTTTCAATTTGACCTTCCCCATCAGCATGGGACTTGGCACTGTGCTAGCCAGGGCTGAGCAGAAAAGGATTTTAGGGCCCTTTTAGTTCCCTGTGGATTCTCCTTGTAATTCCAGGCATGCTCTGTTTTCACTAACCTTTATCTGTCCTGTGTCCTAAAAATGAACCAGAACAGGGAGGATCAACACAGTAGGACGCTGACAGCTGCCAAGCACCACCCCCCGCCACGCCCTACAGCGAACACAGAGACCAGAGGGATTCACAAACAGGTCTCATCACGGAAGTGTTCATTATAATCTTAATAGCAGACCTATGTTTTACCCCTTTTTCCATGTACTATAGCACCTAACACATAAATACTTTGTGCTAATAAATTTATTGGTGTTGATACTGTTAATACACAATTTTAAGAAGTGAGAAGTCTTATTAAACTCCTACTAAAAAACGATTTGTTTCCTATGAGTACATATTTACCACTGAAGTACATGATTTTTGAGTTAAGAGAAATATCTGCCTCATTTCTGGAAATAAAAATTCTTCTATGTTGGTAGATTTAACATTTTACTTGCCCTTAAAGTACATTTACTGGAAAGATGATGGAAAATAATAGAGCTTTGGTAAGAAAATTATACAAAATACTGACCACCAAAATAACACATTTTCTGATTATTAGGTTTTAAGTCAACCCCCTCAAAGCCTTACTTGACCTAATAATCACCAGCCAGGGCAGTAAGCAACCTGGAAGCAGGGGAAATGTAGTTGTGTCCAGCTAGAAAGGATGGGGAACACCAGCAGTGGAAAATACTCTGCACAACTGACATGTGACAGAATGTTAGGCATGCTGTGAAACCCCCTGTATGTACAGGACTCTGAAACTGCTCTGTGGTTTGGAAGGTCAAAGCCAGATTCTTCCATCAATGAAAGTTTGTCCCTGCTTTCAGTGTTAGTAACAACGGTTTAAAACAACAACAAATACTGCCCACAAAACACTCCCCTTTTTAAAAAGTTTTTATCTTTTAGCCGTGACACAAGGCATGTGGGACCTTAGTTCCCCAACCAGGGATCGAACCTGTGCAATGGAAGTGCGGAGTGCTAACCACTAGACCGCCAGGGAATTCCCAAAACACTCCCTTTTACATGAAATTTGTACCCAGAAGTCACCCCGAGCTCATTCGTTCAGTGCTGATGACTCTGCTTCCCTTTCAGCAAGCCTCACATTCCGGAGCTTCTCTTGGAGAGTGAGACTGAAGTTGAGATTTTTTTCAAGAACATAGATTTGGTTGCTTTCTTCACTTTAAGCACCTAAGTCAAGTAAAATGTATATTGGCCACTTTAAGGTTATATGCTTTACCAAAATTTTAAGTCTACTGATTCAAAACACACACTTTGATTAATAAGCAGTTTATCATCGTTCTTGGAGATAAAATGAGATATTAAACTTTGGAATGTTAAGAAGTATAACAGACCCAACGATTAAAACGTCTAATCACAATGTGTGATTTTCCTAAATAGTAGAAACCAACACTCTGGAGCAGTGCTAACTCAAAGGCAGCGGGTCATCAAACTATTACCATCTGTGACAAGATCCAGAGTCTGTGCCAGAATGCAATCAACATCAAGAAAATCTCAGAGAAAATGACTGAACCAAACAGTGTGTTTCGTAACGCGGCTCATCTATATTCACTGACAGCTTAAAAGTTTGTGGACCCCAGCCGTCTAACTTGTGCTAGAATACGGAAGTGCTCTTTGAAGGAAAATGTAGACACAATCATAAATTTTCACAAGACATTTACAACATGTAAATACCTGTTCCTGCAGGTCGTAGTCATAGCTGTCATGCAGCAGAAGACTGAGGACGTATCGAGTATAAATCATGGCATCAATGCCACATTTCTCTAGCTCTTGTCCCAGCCAGGTCTGCACTGGACCCAAAGCATGAAGCAGAGACATTTCAGAGACAGATACAGGGCCTGGATAAGAGCTTGAGGAGCTTTCAGATGGTAAACCATCCACAACAACTGTACAGATAGGGCGCATGAATTTAGGTTGCTGACATCCTTAAAATGCGGAGCATTTTCTGCAGTGATGTTCTGTTGGTATCTGGAGGGGATTTTCACTCCAGTAAAAAGGAGAGATGCTTGACATCTAGGGTAAGCATTTATTTTTGCTGGCAGTCAGCCATCTAGAATTGAATTTCCCTCTTCAGGCATGACCAATGAATCAACATCCTGATAGCAACATACATGTAGATGTGATTTTCTACTTTAATTTCACATTGAGGCCAAATGTAAGTCTCCAGCAGAACCTACAAAAATAAGAGAGAAAAAAGGTATGTGTTATGTATAGATATAAATTACATTACTGATCTTTTGAAAAAAATCCAAATGAACCATTCCTCTTTATTAAAATACCTTCGGTATCTTAGAACATTATTTTTTTTTTTTACTGTAATCGTTGACATTTTAAACTAAGTGACATTTTAAACTTTTAAAAGCTTCATATCATTTAAAAGTAAGGAAAACTCAGAAATTTGTATTTTTGTACTCATGCTCAATTATACTCATGTTTATTTTGCTATGTCTCAAGAGACTGGACTTGTAAAATTTTGCTATGCTGAAAGAACTTACCTCGTAACAAATCACTAGCTCATTTTAAAGTAAAACAGAAACAAGCAGTTGAACGGTAATTTCATTGAAACACTGGTAAAAAAAATTAGTCCCATAAATTTAAGTTTCACATAGGTAATCAATTTTTGTATGGCTAAAAACTTTGGACTGCTCATCACTTATTTCATAAAAATTAAGATGAAACACACATTTGTCTTATAGCCCTGCCAGGCTATACTGTTATATCTATTTTAACTTTTCTTCTTATATACCTAGGTTGGCTTTCTGATTACTTGTGATAGACGCCACTCTTTTCCACTAAATTAACATACTTTCAATACGTCATACTAATCTAACAATGGCTTTATTAAGTCATAATATTCTTTATGCTAGAGTTCTGATTAATTTATGCCACTAGAAAATGAAAACTAACATAGTGATAGGTAAATCTCATTGGATCAGCTTTTGCATGAATTTTAGCAGATAATAAGAGGGTTACAAAAATGACTTTTTAAAAAGTATTAATAATTATTTTTAGTAAGAGCATCAAGTCAGAAAGACAGACACTCTTCACCAAAGATTTAATGCTCAGTTTCTTGCACTTCATCTAGAACTACACACTAAATGTTACAAACATTAAACATAAAGAAAAGATGTTTAAATCCACCACAGGATGAAGTTACTAGATTAATGTATCACTAATATGTATTCTGCTACTTTCTAAGATCTTCTCTATAATTCTTTTCTGAATTATAAAAACTAGATAAATTAAAGCAAAGATTTTCTATAATGTTTACTTGCTGAAATTTTCCAGCTGACTCTCAAAATTAAAACATTTTCCATAAATTGTTTAATACGTGTGGATCTCAGGATGCCAGACAGATCATCGATTAAACAATACATTCACTTCTGGGGACATCACCTGAAGCAAGTGGATAGCCAATACTCATTCAATGAAGGTTGCACCAAGACAATGAGGAGACATGAAGCGGTGGCTGAAGGAAGTAGGTCAGAGAATCTAAGGCAGCTGGAGATCACAGGAAAAGTACTGAGAGGAGAGAGCTGTGCAGAGGAAAACACCAGATATCTGCAAAGGGTCGCTCCTAAGCCTTCAACAGAGTGTTAATCGGGGCATGCATGTGAGGACCCAGCCACGGCACAGGAAAGGGTCATCATAAAGGAAAGGAGGAAACAGTCCCTAAGGCTCAGCGTGGCTGGGGATGGTGCCTGTTTCCTACCAGCCAGACTGGAAAACCTCATAATTCAGGGCACACTAGGTAGAGTGCTCAGAAGGGTCTCGACTTAGTAATGGGGAATAATTAGCCCTACACTAAACACTGCTCTGGACCTGCCTAACTAATCTTAAAATCAAGACCCAAAAGACCAAACTGTTTCCAACTATTTTCACTGTGGCCCCAGAACAAAGCTCAAGGGATACAAAATATCCACCACCCAAGAAGATAAAATTTACAATGTTTGGCATCCAATCAAAAATTAGCATGCATGTGAGAATTCCCCAGTGGTCCAATGGTTAGGACTCCGATCTCAATGTCGAGGGCCTGGGTTCAATCCCTGGTAGGGGAACTAAGATGCCACAAGACCCATGGTGCAGCCTAAATAAATAAATAAATAAATAAACAATGAGCAGGCATGCAAAGAAATGGGACACAAAGGGAATGCAAATGAGGAGAAAAATTAACTGAAACCAATCCAGAATCAACACAAAAGTTAGAATTAGCAGAAAAAGCCTTTAAAACAGTTATTATGACTATATTCCATATGTTTGAAAAGACATAAAATTCAAATATCTAAAGATGAAAACTACAATGTCTGAGATTAAAAATATAGGACGGGACTAATGGCAGATCAGACATTTGAGAAGAAAAGATTACTGAATCTTAAACCACACACATACACAAAACTATACAAAATGAAATATGGAGAGAAAAAGAAGTTCAAAAAATTAACAGCGCTTCAGTGAGCTGGGTGATAACTTTAAGAAATCTAACATACATGTAATTGGGAGAGAGAGAGAAGGACAGAAAAAAATATTTGAATAATGGCCAAAATTTTTCCAAAACTAATGAAAACCAAAACACACATATCCAAGAAGTTCAATGAACTCTAAGCACAAGAAACATGTAGAAATCAACACATAATAAAACTATTCAAACCAGTAATAAAGTCACCAGAGAAAAAAAGAAACATTAGGTAGAACAAAGATATGGATGACATCAGATTTCTTGATGAAAACTATGCAAATGAGAAGATAATGGGGCAAAAACACTTTAAAGTATTGAAAGAAAAAAAAACTGTCAACTGAGAATCCTGTACTCATCAAAAGTATATTTCAAAAAAAAAAAGTATATTTCAAAACAAAGGTGAAACAAACACTTTTTCAGACATGGAAAAGCTGAAAGAATTCATCACCAGCAATCCTGCCCTAAATGAAATGTCAAAGGAAGTCCTTTAGGCAGAAGGAAAATGATAGGACAAAATGTCCTACCCACACAAAGGAACAAAGAGCACCAGAAACATTAACTAAAATTTTCTTGTTATTTAAGTATCTTTAAAAGATAACTGAGGGACTTCCCTGGCAGTCCAGTGGTTAGGACGCCGCACTTCCAATGCAGGGGACGTGGGTTCTATCCCTGGTCAGGGAACTAAAATCCTACATGCCTTGCTGCATGGCCAAAGATTTAAAAAAAAAAAAAAAAAAAAGAAAGAAAGAACATAGATAACTGACTGTTGAAACAAAAACAACAACGTATTGTGAGGTTTATAACATATGTATAAATAAAATGTATGACAACAACAGCATAAAGACCAGGAGTGGGAAACTGGAACACTATTATAAGGTTCTTACACATCACATGAAATGGTATGATAACTCTTGAAGACTGTGATAAGATAGCTGTTAATAATCATAATAAATTTAAATGGCTTAAACAACCAATTAAAAGGCAGAGATGGGTCTTAAAACAACAAGTCCCAATTACAATATAGTAAAAATTCTACAATAAATGTAAACTCACAAATAGGTTAAAAGTAAAAGGATGGGACTTCCCTTGTGGTCCAGCAGTTAGGAATCCGCCTGCCAGTGCAGGGGACACGGGTTTGAGCCCTGGTCCGGGAAGATCCCACACGCTGCGGAGCAGCTAAGCCCGTGACCCACAACTGCTGAGCCCGCGTGCCACAGCTACTGAAGCCCGAGTGCCTAGAGCCCGTGCTCTGCAACAAGAGAAGCCACCCCGATGAGAAGCCCACGCATCACAGCGAAGAGTAGCCCCCGCTCTCCACAACTAGAGAAAGCCCGCACGCAGTAAGAAAGACCCAATGCAGCCAAAATTTTTTTTAAAAAGTTAAAAAGAACATATTTCTACATAACCAATAGGGCAAAGAAGAAATCAAAGGAGAAATTAGAAAGTATTTTGAATTGAATGAAAATAAAAACACAACGTATCAATATTTTTAGGTTGTCACTAAAGCAGTATTTAGGGGAAAATTCACAGCACAAAGAGAGCCTATATTAGAAAAGGTCTCAAATCAGTGACCTCAGTTTTCATCTTAAGAAACTAGAAAAAGAAGAGCAAATGAAACCTAAGCTAAGCAGAAGAGGGAAATAAAAGATGAGAGCAGAAATCAATGAAATAGAAAATGGAAAAACAATGAAACCAAAAGCTGGTTCTTTTAGACAACAAGATGGACCTCTAGTCAGACTGTTCAGGAAAGAGAGAAGACAAATTACCAATATCAAGAATGAAAGAGGTGAGACTACAGATTCTACAGATATAAAAAAAGACAATAAGGGGATATTAGAAAAATTTACACCAATAAAATAAACTTAGATGAAATGGACAAATTCCTTGAAAACACAAACTACCAAAGTTCACTCAAGAATAAATAGAATTAATAGCCCTGTTCCTATAAAAGGAATTGGGTTTACAGTTTACAACGTTCCCACAGGGGCTTCCCTGGTGGTGCCATGGTTGGGAATCTGCCTGCCAATGCAGGGGGCATGGGTTAGAGCCCTGGTCTGGGAAGATTCCACATGCCGCAGAGCAACTAGGCCCACGTGCCGCAACTACTGAGCCTGCACTCTAGAGCCCGCGAGCCACAACTACTGAAGCCTGCGTGCTGCAACTACTGAAGCCCGTGCGCCTGGAGCCTGTTCTCTGCAACAAGTGAAGCCACCACAGTGAGAGGCCCGTGCACCGCAGCGAGGGGTGGCCCCCACTCGCCGCAGCTGGAGAAAACCTGCACGCACCAAACGAAGACCCAACGCAGCCAAAATAAATAAACAAACAAACAAAAACTTTCCCACGAAGAAATTTCCAGGCCCAGTTGGCTTAAAGGTGAATTCTACCAGATATTTAAGGAAAGTATAATGCCAATTCTATACAAACTCTTCTCAAAAATTGAAGAGGAGGGAATATTTCCCAAATCATGTTAAGAGGCCAGCATTATCCTAACATAAAAACCAGACTAAGATATTATAAGAAAACTACAGACCAATATGGCTCATGAACACAGATGCAAAAAATCTAAACAAAATTTTAGGGAATTGAATCCAACAATATACATCAGATCCAGAGAGTACAGAGGTATCAGAAGAATGTCATTAATGAAATGTATATAATTGTCTTTGCCAGAGAACTTCTAAAAATTAGTTTCGCTGTGAACAACTTAGTATAAGGTTTTTTTCCATTATTTAAATGCATAAAGGCCTTAAAAATTCACATATGACAGACCTGGTTCACTGTTAAGACTGATAAAGAAAAACTGTTTCAGTTTACTATGTTTACTTTAAAACATGGTATCAACCCAACCATGGGATTCTCTCTGTTGTCAAAGAGATTTAGACAAGTGAAAGGATTCAAGAAGTAGGTGAGATGCAAAAAAAAAAGCAAAACACATTGAATGCCCATGATCTCATCAAAGCCAGTTAAGACCTTCCCTTGCATCATAGCCCTAACAGAACTCCTGCTGTGACTAGTTCAATAGCTGATGCCATATAATTTTTAAATTGTCCATATGCCTAGAGTCATTAGTGACTATAGTTTGTTTTTACTCTCTACACAGAACAGACTCAAGAGGACTGAGGAAAAGAGAGGAAAGGCTGTTAAGTCTGGGAGCGTCAGCCTATGTAGTCACCTGGGCAGCACCTGTAAACTGGACACCAATAACAAGGGTCTGAGACAGAAGCACCCCAAGCTGGCTTCCTCCTGTACCGTGATGACAGGTCTAAATGTTCCTGGAGCTCAAGAGTGTCCATTCTCCTTACTGTGAACCTAAACTGTTAACAGATGGCCCAGGTATAAATATTGGGTCATAACTAAGCTTCCCCTCCCCTAAGCTGCAAGCCTTTGGTAGCAGAGGGAACATCTGACCAAATGAGAGACTCTATTTCTAGTTCTGAACTGAAAATTATCTGTTTAACTTACTTCAGGTGTGATCCACCGCGTGGCCAAAACAATGGACGGATCTCACAAGCACATGCAAAACCCACTTAACATCCACCTGGCAAGTTCAAGAACATGGCTGGCAAACACCCAAATGTCAAACTCTGTCTATTCACCTTCATACTCATTCCAAATGTGAAGTTTAGTCAGTATGAAGTTAAACTGCATTTTAGTTTAACTTCTCTAAAAGTTTTAAAGAAAAAGCACCACCATATACACTCAAAGGTTCTTCGTTTTGTTTCGTTTTTTCAACTTTTCCTTCTACAAAGGTTTACGCTGAGAAAAAAGGACCTTCAAATTGTCTTGAGCATCTTTCTCCCACGTAAAATTAACGCAAATCATCCTGAAGACTGGGCTGTATAAATGATAATTTTAAAGGTCCAACAATAATACACTTATTTTAGAATTTCTCTTGTCTTTTTTACTTTAAATTTTAAACGGTTTCTATTAAGGATACCAAAAAATATATATAGCTGATTAATGCCCATGGAAGCATGCGTCTTCTGTAATTCAGGAGCGCAGGACGGAAGAGTGTAAAGTGCACCAGCCCAGTGGTCCATAACATGTAGGTTTTTGTAGTCAGTATCACTTCCACTACTGAATAGCTGCGTTTTCTGCCCATAACTCATCTGTAAAGGAGAATAATAAATACTTGCTCTCCCTGCCTCTCAACTTCTCACAAGGTTGTTTCAATGAGCAAGTGGGAAATGCATCCAAGTATTGATATCTGTGGACTTTGTATCTCACAAAATGTCACACCAATGGAAGGTGGTGTTATTACAAACTACCCCCCTCAAATTGTTTATACTTGCTTACTCTAACAGGGTTCTTCACTAATATGATTATCTGAAGAACAGTAATTATGTAAAATACATTAGGCTTCTAGTACAAAAAATAATTTCCTCGCTATCCTTAAAAAAAAAAAACAACTATGAAATCACCTTCATTTACAATAAAAATCTAGTTTTAGTCATACCAAAGCCTTTCCTCTTTTTAAGTAAGTTTGGTCTCTACTACAAATTCCAGTGCGACGCTGCTAAGAACTCCAGGTGGTGAAGTGCAGAGGATGAACACAGAAATACCATGCCTGCTGTTTCCTGTCTTTTGGAATGTGCACATCTGCAGGGCAACCTCTGCATTTAAGCCACACTATCCCCAAACAGTACAGACTCAGAAACTTAGCCCACACCGCTTTCCTTCTGTGGCCTAGTGTGCAATTTCTAGACATTTTAAGGACTCTAGAATTAAACATAGCCTTGCTGGTGAATGAAAATCACCCCCCAGAGACTTGGGGATGGATGAAAGCCTCCAAGCCTAGTATTAATGTGAGCCTGGAAGTGAAAGTGGAGTGAGGGGGGAACATCCGTCAAGCCCCGTCCACGCCCATGACACCCCTCCACACACACACACCCCTCCACCCCCGCAAGAAACCCCATGTCACCCTCAGTCTCCAGGAGTGAGGGCCCTGGGGCCTGTGGTGCTTATGATCAGACCTGGAACTAGAATAACAAACTGAATTCTAAAACCGAAAGCATTTAATTCTTTATCTAGTCCGCATGTTTTCAGAGTGATAATTAGTCACAAATGATTTGTCTATTAAGGAGAAAAAACAGATCTAGGCACTGAGGTTATTACCTAAGTACTTTTTCAACAATAGCCAGACAAACATAGTAACGCCACAATCTTCAAATGAGTAATTTAATAATGAAGTGGGATTTTTGGGGGTGGGGGTGGGGGCAGGGTGCTGAGGGGTGGTTTTTTTTTTTTTTTTAATAAATTTATTTATTTTGGGCTGCATTGGGCCTTCGTTGCTGTGCATGGGCTTTCTCTAGTTGCGGAGAGCAGGGGCTACTCTTTGTTGTGGTGCGCGGGCTTCCCAACACGGTGGCTTCCCTTGTTGTGCAGGAGGGGCTCCAGGCGTGCGGGCTTCAGTAGTTGTACCACGTGGGCTCAGTAGTTGTGGCTCGCAGGCTCTAGAGCGCAGGCTCAGTAGTTGTGGCACACGGGCTTAGCTGCTCCGTGGCATGTGGGATCCTCCCGGAACAGGGCTTGAACCCGTGTCCCCTGCATTGGCAGGCGGATTCTTAACCACTGCACCACCAGGGAAGCCCCTGAGGGGTGGTTTTGAAGCAGCTCATTGATCTTCCAAAATCTCATCCCCTATGTAACAATGTGCTAAGAAATGTAGTGCCATCTTTTTATACTCTTTGTAACACCACATACGTTACTGAAAATAATTCAAGTTACAGCTCCCATGAGTGCCTTTAAACAGCTGTAAGAGACATACACTCAATCTATAGCTCAGTTTCCTTAGTGCTCAAGTAGAGCAGACATGTGGCAGACATATTAAGGTACTTTCCTTCATTTTTGGTAATATAATGTACATAATTTTAGGTTTGCTCAAAGCTCATAAAAATTATTTCAAAAAGCATAATGTCTTTCTGACACGGTACATACAATATTATTTGTGGATTGCTTTCTCAATTTACTTGTGTTACAGCACAACTGATCATAAAGAGCACCAGACAGTAAACAGTTGTAAATCTGGCTTCTTCAGGCAAAATGTACTGAATAAAATGTAGATCTTGTGAAGAATTACCTGTGCAGCTCTGTTCAAGCAATATATTCACTTGCTGAAGCATTCTTTTAGTCTCAGAGCACTTTTTCTTTCTGCTCATATATACTTTTATTATAAAAGTTTTTTTTTTTTTTAAGTATTTTTAAACTATGAAAACAGAAGGGCACCCATACACATTTCTCTACCCTAATACAATTCACTGTTAGTATTCTGGTGTGATTATCAGTGTTTTTTCCTTTGCAAAGAACTTAAAATTTTTCATTATTTCAACATGTTAAAAACGAATATATACTTTTGTATCCTGCATTTTTCACCTAGCATTATGTCATCCCAGTGATGTTCTAGGGTCTTACTACATTGTCAGACACAGTAGTCACTAGTCACATGTGGCTACTTAAATTTAAATTAAAAATCAGTTCCTCAGCCACACCAGCCACATTTCAAGTGCTCAACAGCCACACATGGCTGGCGGCTTCTGTGCAAATATAAAGTACAGGACATTTCCATCATCACAGTTCTACTGGACAATGCTGGCAATGATTATGTTGGGCTAAACCAAGAACCGTTAGCTCTTTTCAAGAGTTCACATGTCCCTCCTCATGTGCCTATAGACTGTACGAGACACTCTTCCTTATACCCGGAAGGTAGGGTACCAACCCCAGCTATTTTGAGATAACACCGTGCCCAAGAGGAATCGTGTGAGGGAACTGGAAAAGATTTACCTTTATGTTTGAGAGGCCTCAAATGTCAACAAGTCAAATTTCGTTACGGTAGAACGCAATCATGGAAGGTTTAATGATGAAGCCAGACTATACAGAACGGCAAGAAGAGAGAAGCTTATCAACAGAGCAAAAAGAAAACTGAGAATAAACAGAATAGAGGGCCAACGGACAAAACTGGGAGGAAAGGTTATTTAGTCCAAAGAGGGTAGATGTGCTGCAGAAACAACTCCCAAATCGCCGCAGCTGAACACAAAGGTCTGCTATCCCGCTCGTGCTACGCGGCCACCCCGGGCTGGCAGGGGTACTCGGCACAGTCACTCGGCAGAATCACCCTGGGACACAGGATGACTACGGCTGCCAGTCTTGAACCCTGCTAGTCCAGGAATGAGAGAAAAAGAAGATCTGCACCCAAGTGTGTACCAGCGCTCTGAAAGCTTCCTCCTGGACGTGAGTCACGCACACCTCATCAGTCAAACCGAGTCTCATGGCCTCACTTCACTTACACAGGTGGGGAGACGCACTCCTCTCACAGGCTGGGCAGGAGAGGGAAGAGCAGGAACAGGTGTGTCAGTGGCCCTAATGACTGCTTCAAGGGGCAAAAAATATGGGACTCTTCATAGGAAACAACCCTAAAGTCTAACATTGTTGAAACCAGCCGTCTGGTAAACTTAGATGGAATATTCAAAGGCACAGATCAACTAAAACACTGCACAAGAAAAATAATCCATACAAAAGAGACTAGACTAACACGCTCAGAAAGGTTTCGGAAGGCATGAACACCGCTGAGACATTAACACCTAAGTGGCAGTGGAGTCGGGTCCTGCCCCATCTCCTCTAAGAAGCCTTCTCTAGGTAAGGCCAGGCCGCACCGCTCTCTCCCTGCGACACTGAGGGCTCTTGCTGTCCTCATCACCCTCGCCTTCCAATGACCTCCATTCACACGATTCTCCAACTGCCTCCCTGTGTGTGGGTCCCCTCAAATGAGGCTGAAAGGTCTTTCAGGGCCAAACTGTGACATACTCCAGGTACTATTTAGCAGAATGCTTAGGCCCTGGCAGGTGATCAAAACTGTGTCTAGCCAAATACTTTCCAAATCTAATGGGGGGAATGAACTCTGAAGGAGAAAGTTTGGGAAATAAAACAATGTTCATAACACCAGCACAGGGCGGGGAGGGTTGGGGAGGGACTCAACTCTAGTCAAGTTCTAAACCCCCCGGAAGGGAGTAACCCTCTAACCCAGGGCTCTCACTCATTCTCTCACCACCCACACACCTACTGGAGGCTTACTGTGTACCAGGCAGTGTGCACGGTGTTAGTGACACACAGACAGCGACCCTCGGGGTTTTTCCTTCGGTGTCACCACCCTGAATTAGTGGGCTTTGGTCTTCATCCTTAGGTAACCAATTTGGACTTCCCACTGAAACCCACTGCCCTCCCTTTGACCTGGTATGGTACTTCTGCAAATTATGCTTTCACTCTATTTTTAACTGGCCCTTTTTCACTACAAATTTCATCAAAAAATGGTTAAAATGCTCAGTATTCATCAAAGGCCTACATTACCTGCAACTATCTTTTCATAATTCTTCAATTTGGGTGTCCACAGGATTTTCACATAAAGACAAGCCTTTGAAGGGGAAAGGTAAAGGGTATAAGATAGAAATAGAAAAAAGATCACAGAAAAGAAAATAGATGTCTGAAATAGTAAGACTCTGGCTTTTATATTCTACTACTCTCACAAATTTCCTAAATAATATTTGCCAAGCAAACCAGAGTGTGCACTCATACAATGAGATAGTTATACACACAATCTTTGCCTGTTAGTTTCAGATCTCAGTGCATCAATTTGGAACACAAGGCATTGCTTTTCTCTTTAAGTAGGTGGCCTGGCTCCAGAGCCAATTTACGGCCAGAAGAGAAAATCCACAGAGAATCTATAACCTAACCTACAGCCCTATCACTGAAGACAGGACCAAGGGCTAAAAGCTGGTCGTGTACACCTGTTTAGCCACGTAACTGGAAAACTATATGGAAATGGACAATCAGACCTACAGTCTCTTCCCCATCTAGAAGTGTGTCAAGTCCTAGGAAATGAATAAGGCTCCATTTTAAAATAACGTAATCAATAAATCTAGTGTGGGACATGAGTTCCTTCTGTGCAAATAGGAAGAATTGAATAACAGATTAAGAAATTCCATTTTTACTACAGGTTATCAGAAATGAACTGGTAAGTGTATATTCCCCAGTGACAAATAAAATGAATTTTTTTCATAAATGTGGGATTGTTCTTATAGGTAAGACTACTACTTGATAGTAACAGGAACTAGCAGGTGTCTTAATAAATTGCAGGCATGTAACAGACCTGGGTCAATATCTATGTTTAAAAGATAAGGAAGAAAAAAGGAAGAACCAACTATATGAAGATAAAGTATAGGTGAAAGCACTCAGTTCTACATAAGAATCAGAAGTACTAAACAGACTTCCATTAAAGCAAAACAAATGAGATGTAGATCAAGCGTGTAATGAGAATGAATAAAAGGGAAGAGCTTTCCATCCAGCTTGGATGAATTCCCCTCTACTGACCGTGCTGTTGTCAAATGCTTACAGAAATGAAAGTTTGGATCAGCCTCTATGTTCTTATAGTTTTAACTGGGCTGAATATTAAGGAGATGAACTGCTTATGTAAAGTAACGTTGCTTTATTTCTAACTTTCACTTGACTGGCAGTTATTTGCTGATTCATACTCATCTGTTAATATTTCTGGTTTGAAAAGCTGAACTGCTTTTCAAAGGTTATAATTTCTTTGCAGGTTATCACAGTACAGTAACCAATGGGGTGTTTAGTTCAAGATCTATTAGATGTCAGAATTCTTTAGCAGGGCTACAAAATGATAGTTTTTATGCCTTCAAAAAAGTTCTATGGAGATTTTTAAAAATGCCCTTTTTCCCTAAAAGGGGAAGACTTCACGTCACACAGTTTACAGGATAAAAAAACACGCATGAAGCCATTTGGGTCAAAAGGGAGGGGGAAACGTATACACTTACATCTGAAATAAAGAAACAGTGTAAAAGATTACAAACCAGCTACCAAACAAAATCCCAAAATCAAAACATAGTTCACTATTATGAAATTCTAGAAAGCTTTTAGAAAAATTGTTGGAAAAGTGATGGAACAACTAAATTTTAGAAACCTAAAAACTTCAATTAGGAGAAACTTAAATTGACCTTCACTCTAAGAAATGCAAATATTCACAAGCCCAAAGCAAGTTTATTTGGAAACAAAAAATTAAAACAAGTAGATTTTTAGAATTGTTGAAAATGCAAAAAGCTCTAACATGATAAAACCCATTTCATCAAGGATGAAACATTTTATCAAGTAAAATACTAGATCATTGTGTACTAAAATAATTTTTCAAAGTGATACTGTTGCTTGTCAAAATGTCTGTGCACAAAAATTTTACAGCTTTCAACTTCTCATCTCAAAACTACAAAGTGATCTATCTTCTGAGTTTCAATGAGTGGGGGAAAAAAATGGCCTGAAATTCTACAACTCACTGGTAAGACAATGGGTCAATTCTTTTTTGTAGTTACTATTAAAAGCCATAATCTAAGTAATACATATTACAATTCTCTAAAACGAACTTAGGTAATAAGCAATTGGTGATGTTTTAGTATCTGTTAATAAGAGATATCTAATTCAGTATAAAAATTTTATATGGATTATCTGACTCATATCCAACTAGTTATAAATTTTAAAGAATCAGAATAAAATTCTCTTTGATTTTGCAAAAAGATATATATTTGAGAACTCAAAATATGTTCAAAGTACATATTTTCATTTTACATCCATTATTCATTCAATACATGCTTCAAAGATTAAATCAAGTTTTTAGATGTGACTTTTTTTTAGCTTTAAAAATGATCTTTTTTTTAAACTTTTTATTTTATATTGGAGTATAGCCGATTAACAATGTTGTGATAGTTTCAGGTGCACAGCAAAGGGACTCAGCCACACATATACACGTATCCATTCTCCCCCAGACTCCCCTCCCCTCCAGGCTGCAGAGTTGAGCAGAGTTCCCCGTGCTCTACAGTAGGTCCTCGCTGGTTATCCATTTTAAATACAGCAGCGCGTACCTGTTGATCCCAAACTCCCTGACTATCCCTCCCCTATCCTCCCCCACCCCCAACCTTAAGTTCCTTCTCTAAGTCTGTGAGTCTGTTTTGTAAATAGCTCTACTTGTAACATTTCTTTTTAGATTCCCCATTATCGTACCGTATTTCTCCTTCTCTGTCTGACTTACTTCACTCAGTATGACAATCTCTAGGTCCATCCATGTTGCTGCAAATGGCATTATTTCACTCTTTTTAATGGCTGAGTAATATTTCATTGTGTTTATACACCACTAGATGTGACTCTTAACATAACAATATCATAGCCCCTAGGAAGCTATTTAAATGAACAGTGTCATCATTTAAAAGATAACCTGCTACAGTTTCCCCAAGGTGTACTCCAGGTGATATAAAAATATATTACTTTTGTTATAGAACTTCTCCTTTTTGCATAAATTCGGGAAATACCAGAGCTGAAACAAAAGGTTTGTTTATTTTAGGACATCTTGAAACTTTGAATATGGTAATGTGCCTGTGGAACCTCCCTGAAGGAAACAAAGTAGACAGCATTTTCCATACTTGTTAAGGATCCTTTCTGTGTTCCTCAGAATACGCTTTGGTAAACATAATCTTCTAACCAGAAAGAATTAACATTTTCTCTAAGGCCCACATTATAAGCAAGACATAGATCACCTAGGGTCCTTACAGTCTCAATTTCCCAGGGTTGAAAAGTTAAACTGAAAATATAATTTTAGGAATTATAGATCATTAAGTACATCCTTCTCCTTTTCTTTAAATAATCTGCATAAATTGTACTGTTCTATACAGTAAAATCAATCAGTACTCCATTTTTTAATAGTATCAGAAACTTCCAGAACCTCCCTTTTCCCCTGGGCATGCCTCATCCTCATTTATTACCTTTGACTACATACACCTGGAGGCTCTTGACTCCTCAATGCGTTCTCTGCCGCACTGCAAGGGCAGGGTCCACTGTGACCCACCTACCTACGTGACACGCGCAGCAGGCAAGGGAGGCACCCGAGTATTATGCGGGTGCCTACAGCCACTGAAATGGTCTTGGGTTGTTCCTATTTCACAGAACGACCAAGCTATTTTGTAGTGGATCAAGACAGACATCTGACAACAGGATGTTCATAGCAGAGCCACCACCAAGAGTGAATCCAACTGACCAGTGGATCTACAATGGAGGAAAGAGGATGGCGCTCAGAGGGCACACTCCTGGGGCTGGTGGAGACACAAGCTAAACGTGAAATACCTGTATTTAACAAACTTTTGCTGGATGTCAGGCACAGTTGCTAAAAAATTTAGAAATACAACCAAATTTAAGTGTACTTTGAGGCATTCCTGAATCGGAAACATGCTGAGAAGCCCTACTACACTTGGAGCCCAAGTGACTACTTATGTATGGAATTCTCCCTAGATCAATGAAATAGACATACTCTTCGAACCTAAAATGTAAGTACTTTAAAGACAGGTTAGGGCTTCCCTGGTGGCGCAGTGGTTAAGAATCCGCCTACCAATGCAGGGGACATGGGTTTGAGCCCTGGTTGGGGAAGATCCCACATGCTGCGGAGCAACTAAGCCCGTGCGCCACAACTACTGAGCCTGCGCACTATAGCCTGTGAGCTGCAACTACTGAAGCCCGTGTGCCTAGAGCCCATGCTCTGCAACAAGAGAAGCTGTGCACCGCAACAAAGAGTAGCCCCCCTTGCCGCAACCGGAGAAAGCCGCGCACAACAACAAAGAACCAAAGCAGCCAACAGTAAATTAAAAAAAAAAAAAAAAAAAAGACAGGTTAACAATGCAACATTCCTGAAAAATATATTTAAAATACTGTACTCAGCAAAGTATGACACTCAACAAAGGTGATACATTTGAGATTGGAATTTTACACTAATTAAAACTCTTCCCCTCAAAAAACAGACTAAAATGACTATCTGTAGAGCCCAATACAGGTCAAAACTCTTTAAAACTTCACAGATATGTTCAAATCATAAGTATTACGTCACAAAGGTGAATGTAAAGGAAGGAAAAAATTAGCAGAAATATTACGCAGCATGTTTCAGAAAGGCATATAAACAAAGATGCAAGAAAAATAGTTAACTATCCAAACACTAAACAAAAACATCAACTTTCAAACAACTCATGTCAAATATGAAATTGATTATTCCTTTCTTATAGATTCTGGTCAAGTTTTCTGTCATGTGAACTAGCTGATTTGGGGGTTAGTAATGAGTATTCTACTCAGATGAATATAAAATTAAACAACTCTAATAAAAAGAAAGAGATTATCATCCCTTGAAATATTTAATAAATTAGAGTAACCTTATTCAAATGCATCTTTCAGGTGTTACCTAAGTACCAGTAATTGTAACTACTGGAGTGACTTTTACCTAGAGTTGTGTTATAGACCCTATGAACATTTATGTTTCAACTATTCGATGACAATGTTAAAGATCTGTGTAACTTATGCAAATATCACCACCTACAAATCAATTCTCCTACTTTGACCTCTCAGTCTAATATTTCCAACTACCCAGAGGATATTTCCATTTGAACGTAAGTTAGCCAGACCTCAATTTGTACAAGAATTGCACATACATGCAACTCATATTTTTTTTTAAGATTTTTTTTTTTTTATGTGGACCATTTTTTTTAAGTCTTTATTGAATGTGTTAAAATATCGCTTCTGTTTTATGTTTTGCTTTTTGGCCAGGAGGCATGTGGGATCTTAGCTCCCCGACCAGGGATCGAACCCGCATCCCCTGCACTGGAAGGCCAAGTCTTAACCACTGGACCGCCACGCACTCATGTTTAACTGTTATCCTTCCTTCAATGTTCTGTCATTCTTTCCCTGAGATAATCTCACATCTATCAATTTCATTCTTCTGCGCCTCCTACATCACCAACCTACTTCGCCTTGCTCTATACCTGAATCACCACTGTGTACCCTATTATGTTCCAGACAAATCCCCTCTGTGTCCTCACGCCCTTGGGGGAGGGATGAAGAGGAAGCACAGCAGAGCCAACAGCACCCAGGCCTCCTACGGAGCGAGCTAACCAGTGCTCCGGCATGATGGTTGCTCAGGATCATGAAACTCCGAGAAAGCGTGAACTGAAATAGAAGGATGCCTCCCCAGGGATCTGTGATCTTTACTAGAAGAGCAACTGCGGTTAGGAAGGGAGACAGTCACTATGACGGTGAATTTTAGGTGTCAACTTGACTGGGCCACGGGTGCCCAGATATTTGGTAAACGTGTTTCTGGGCTGTGTCTGTGAGGGTGTTTTCTAGGTGAGATTAGCATTTGAATCAGTAGAGTAAGTAAAACAGCCCTCCCCAACGTGGGTGAGCCTCACCCAGTCCACTGAAGGCCGGAGTAGAACGGGAAGTCTGAGTAAGAAAGAATTCTCTTTCTCTCTGCCCGTCTTTGAACTGGAATACCGGTCTTCTCCCGCCTTCAGACTGAACTGGAGGTACCCCATCAGCTCTCCGGGGTCTGGACTTCTCCGGCTCCACAATCACATGAAACAGTTTCTTCTCTCCCCACCCTCCACCCCACCCCTATCCTGTTGGTTCTGCTTCTCTGGAGGACCCTGACTAACACAATCACTTAAGACAGAGTAGGCCTGTCTCTTTCATCTGTCTTCTAGAACGGAGCCTACTAGTGGTATTAACGTTTGCTTTTATTACAGGTAAAACATCTATGCACATAACGCTTTCCAGTTATAAAACACAAAAAGGTAGTAAGTACCACCCAGCCTAGAACACATTACCATTTATTTGTCCACCTCCCCACCCCGTCCCACCCCATCCCACTGCCTCCCCATCCAACAGTGGCTACTAACCTGTGTCCTTTCTTTGATTGTTTTAAAAGAGAAAACTTGTCACAAATGCAGATTTGTTTAAACAATATATATTTCAGTTGTATTTATTCTTGAGCTCTGTAAAAATGGTATTACGATGTATATAATCTCCTGGGACTTCCTTTTTTTACTCAGCATATGTTTCCAAAATTCACTCATGTTGTATGCAGAAGTTTATTCACTTTTACTATTTTATAATACTCCATTGTATAAATACCATATTTCATTCAATCTCCTGTCAATGAACATTTGAGTTGTTTCCAATTGCTATTATAAACACAACAGCTATGAACAGTCTGGTATACGGCTTTTGGTACACATTTTCCTGAGGATATATACCCAAAAGTGGGACTGTCAAGTTACAGGATATACAAATGCTGAACTTTGCAACATAAAGTAAAATTATTTCCCAAAGAGGTCATACCAGTACTGCACTCCAATCAGCAATGTATGTAAGTTATCCCTTAATCTACATCCTCTCTAATACATGGTACTCAGAGACATGAATTTTTGTCACTGTAGTGAATGTAAAAAAAGAAAAATACCTCATGGAGATTTAATTTGCATTTCCCTTATCATTAGTGACAAGCAGCTTTTCATATACTTATTGGCTATGATTCCTCTTATCTGAACTACTTGTGCACAGTTTTTACTCATTTTTCTGTTGAACTGTTCCTTTTTTGTGGCCTTCTAGAAGTTCTTCATATAATGGACACTAATCCCTCACCAGTTATATATGCCAGAAGTATTTTTCCCAGTGTGTGGCTCATCATTTCCTTTACGCTATCCTTTGATAAAAAATTCTAACTTTAATACGCTGAGTTTATCAACCTTCCCTTTTTTATGGCTGGCACTGTTCATGCCTTAAAGACTTTGCTACTCAAAGAGTGGTGCAAAAAAAAAAAAAAAAAAAAGAGTGGTGCATGCACCAGCTGCATCAGCATTCCCTGGGAGCTTGTTAGAGATGCAGACTCTGGGACTTCCCTGATGGCGCAGTGGACTGCGCTCCCAATGCAGGGGGCCCGGGTTCGATCCCTGGTCAGGGAACTAGATCCCACGTGCATGCCGCAACTAAGAGTTCACGTGCCACGACTAAGGAGCCCACCTGCCTCAACTAAGACCCGGTGCAACCAAATAAATAAAGAAAGAAAAAGATTAAAAAAAAGAAATGCAGACTCCAAGACGTCACTCCAGATCCACTGCATCAGAATCTGCATTTTACCACGTCCCCCAGATAACACATATACTTTAAAGTTTAAAAACACTGTCTTCAGATATCCTTCCTTACCTCAAGATCGGAAAGATACTTGTCTGCATTTTCTTCTGAAGTATTCAAGTTTCTCTTCTCACATTTGTGGCAGACTGCAATACTATTGTTCCCAACTATCCTTTTCCTTCCCTTATCCATCCCTTTACCCAGCAGGTCTCTACTGTCACCACGGGACAGACCGGCAGTACCTCCCTGAAGCCTCAGTACATGCCCCTGCACCGCTCCCTGTGACTGGTCAGACATAACATACACCAGGTCCAAAAAGATGCTTTAAAAGTGATCATGGGATTCAGCCTGGCCTCTTCTGGTATCACAGAACAGCATGGGCCCCAGAATGAGAAGACACCTAATACAGAGCCACAGCAGCCAATTCACAGCAGCCAGTATGTGATGTGAACCAGGAAGAAATGTTTGATGTTTAAGTCACTGAGATTTGGGGTTTTGGTCATCAAAGTACAACCTTGTAAAATCTAATAGAATATTCAAGTCCTTAACCCATCCACAAGTTACCTATATCTAGAATTAGTGAAGTGAAATTGTGAAGAAGGCAGCTAATTTCATTTTTTCTACAAGGAAAAGCAACTACCCAGCATCACTTACGGATCAGCCCTCCACCCCAATCTGCAGCACCGCTTCTCTCCTGGATCAAAGTTCCACATAATCACAGGTCTTGTGCTCAGTATACTCATCCCACGCCAACACCATGCTGTCTTCATCACTAGACCTTTCCATGAAGTTGCGAGATTTTTCTCCAGAGGTGTCTTCCCAATCTTGGCCCTTCGCTCTTTCTTATAATTTTAGAATCAGCCATCACATTCTATGAGAAACCCTACTGGGATTTTAATTGGAAATGCATTACATATACAGGTCAATCTGAGGAGAACTGACTGCTTTACAGTACTGAGCAAGGCCCATTTCTCCATTGAACTGGATCTCCTTTTATGTCCTTCAAATAAGTTTTAATTTTCAACACGCAGACCATGGCTATTAGATTTATTCCCAGATACTAGGTTACAGATTCTCTTAGGTCTTCTACACAATCACTGTCTGCGTATGACGACAGCTTTGTGTTCCCAGCATTCCAATCCCATTAACGCTGTTCTCTCTGTGTGTGGGCTGGTGCTCAGGAGCACGATGAAGAGAAGAAGTATCAGTGGGGCATCCTCTGTCTTCTATGAGATTATACAGGAAATGTTTCCACACTTCCTCACTAAGACGGATGTCTCTCTAAGTTTTCTGTAGACATTCTTTATTAGTTAAGAACATTTCCTTCTACTTGACATTTGCTAAGATCACAAATACAGCTCAGTCACCTATATCTAGAATTAGTGAACAAAGACACTTTCTTCCTTTTAAGCGTGGTTTTCTTCCAGCAACAGCAGAAGCAGCTTACGTTTACTGAATCCTTACTATCTACGTGTTCCCTTTTTACAAATGATGAAACTGAAACTTAGGAAATTAATTTCCCCAAACAGCAAGAAAAGAGGAAGAGTTCGGATTTGAAAGCAGACTGAGCTAACGCCAGGGTCAAGCTCTTCACCACCACAGACCATCTGATAACAACTCGCAACAACCCAGAAGGATCCTTCTGGCCCCAAAGGGGATGACTTTAGCAGCAATGGTCTCATCTAACTCTGGCTTTCCAGGAATTACACTTTGCTCTAATGGAGTCCAATACGACCACGGATTCTGTAAAGGGTCCTTCAAATCATCAAAGCAGGACAAATCAACAGGGGAAAGAGAGCAGTAGCATAAAATGAGATGAGAATTTAAATTCACATTAAATAGGTTTCACATTTTTGAGAATGAGCTATTGCTCTGAGAACCTCAATGTCACTGACAAATACTTGAAAACAGGCAGACAGATGGCTAAAGAAAACCAAGGAAGTCTCAACCACACCAAGAAAATAGCAGGTTAGCATCAATACCACGTGAAATAATGTAAGTTTAAGGAAACCAGTGTGTTTAACCTGGGACAGGAAAGCTTACTGTGCACTCTGACCCCGTTCACCGCGCGAGCCCACCCCTGCCACACATACATACATATTACACACACAGTGGGGGGGTGAGGGGAGTCACAGACACAGGGCACAGACTTATCCCGTATTTCTCCAGAAGCCTAACCAATGAATCAAATCAAATCAATCAAAACTTTTCTAAGAAAACTACTGTCCACCTGTGGCAGACACTGTGACGTACCAGCCAGACCCGCAACTGAAGGACACGTTGCCAGCCGCTGGGAGTGCTGTGCCAGCTCCTCAGGGACTGCCTCGGCGGCAGGGAGCTGTCCCTTCCAGCGTCCTGACCCTTCCCAGGACTGCCCCACATCTGATGACTGACTGTCAGGAGTACACAGGTCCAACCTGGAGCAACTCTGAAGGGCTGTTCTACCTCCACAGCTCCCCATGGGGGGCGCCAAGGCTGTGACTGGGCCTGCAAAGCAGCCCCGCTTCTCCCTTCCTTCTGCAGGTTCTGCAGGTGTGGCCCCCAGGCGTACTTCTCTTTTTTTTCTTTTTTTAATATCTACTTATTTATTTGGCTGCGCCGGGTCTTAGTTGCAGCACACGGATCTTCGACCTTCACTGCGGCATTTGGGTTCTTTAGTTGCGGCGTGCGGGATCATTTAGTTGCGGCATGTGGGATCTAGTTCCCTGACCAGGGATCAAACCCAGGCCCCCTGCGTTGGCAGCACAGAACCTTAGCCACTGGACCACCAGGAAAGTCCCTCCCAGGGGTACTTCCTAATCAACATTCTGCATGCTAAACTGTATGCAGCTGCTTTCCAGAGAACCCACCTACCAAAGAACTCATAAAGGAACCAACTGCCCCATCAGATTCACGACCCCCTTAATCATAGTTAAATATCAGAAACAACCACCATTTGGTGTATGTTTACTTTGTGCAAGACGCAGTGGGGGACACAAGGCAGCTTAACCTGGAAGGTAATGGTGGCGTGTTGTCTAGTAATTTTAAAGCTAAGAGAATGTGATTTCAGCACATGCACAAAATGATCATACTCACACATCATTTGCTCTGCAGAAAAACCAGAATCCAGCATTCCACTCTATGGAAACTCTACGTTTTGTGTTTAAGAACATGAACATGCTTATCAAAGCTCTAGACAACGTAATCACTTTCAATTAGTAACTCTTCTTCATTCTCTTACAAGCACTATTCATTTTCAGTCTACCTCTGTTCAGGCCCTAATCCAATGACTGATGTCGTTATGAGAAGAAAATGTGGACAAAGACACACAGAGACTGTCACACGAAAACAAAGGCAAAGACTGGACTGCTGTGCCTACAAACCAAGAAATGCCAAAGACCGCCAGTAACCACCAGAAGTTAGGAGACGGACACAGAGCAGGTCCCCCCTCAGAACCTCCAGAAGGAACCAACCTTGCTGACAACATCTGGACTGCAGACTTCTGGCCTCCAGAACTGAGAAAGAATGTCTGTTGTTCTAAGCCACCTAGTTTGTGGCACTTCATTACAGCTGCGCTAGGAAACAATACAGCACCTCTGCAGCACTTCCTACCCTACCTATGATTGAAACTGCATTTATTCTCCCACAACTTTTTTTTTTTTAATTTATTTATTTATTTATTTTTGGCTGTGTTGGGTCTTCGTTTCTGCGCGAGGGCTTTCTCTAGTTGTGGTGAGCGGGGGCCACTCCTCATCGCGGTGCGCGGGCCTCCCACCATCCCGGCCCCTCCCGTTGCGGAGCACAGGCTCCAGATGCGCAGGCTCAGTAGTTGTGGTTCACGGGCCCAGCCGCTCCGCAGCATGCGGGATCCTCCCAGACCAGGGCCCGAACCCGCGTCCCCCGCATTGGCGGGCAGACTCTCAACCACCGCGCCACCAGGGAAGCCCTATTCTCACACAACTTTTATCTTGGTAAAAAGTATATAGGGATGTGACAGTGGGGCGCATCGGAAGCATGCCATCTTCACGTTCAGAGACAGGTCTGCTAATCTAGTGTTGTGCAAACATTTCTCAAAGTAGCAGAACCCAGTACCATATCTGAGACAGGCTGAAGGGGCACAGGTGAGGGGAGGGGGGGCCTGGCCAAACACGCCTCCCCGTCGCCCCACCGTCTGCCTCATGCCCTAAGTACCTGGGCTCTCTAGAATTCTTTTATTCATCCGTTCATTCAATAAATCTTTGAGCACCTACTTTGTGCAGACACTGCTCTCACAGCATGAACAAACACTGAGCTAAACCAAACCTCCTCATCTTACGGATTAAGAAACTTAAACGTGTATTCGGGGTCCCAGGTGAGTGAAGCCCAGGGCCGCTGTGGGCCTAGGTCCGAAACTGGTGCCCTTTCCATCACACCATCCGCCCCTCACCTAACCTGCAGCCTTGCCATCATGTAATTGTACAGAATCAAAGCCACGCCTTTTTGCTTTGCACTTAGCAGATCCTTTTAATCAGCCCCTGGCTTGGCCATTACTGCTCGCTGTCCCCACAGGCCCGGAGGCCTCTTGAGAAGCTGACAGACCTGACTCCCGAGCCAGAGAGAGAGGGAGGCCAGCCCTGCCGCGACGCAGCCAGTGCAGACCGCAGGGCACTACCGGAGCCTTCCCAAGGTGGTGGCCAGCCTGCCCTGGCAAGGCCCACGCAAGTTCCACTCAGAGGAGCTGCGGGTTCCATGACAGCTCCTATCGCATGGCTAGTGAAAAAACTTGCAAACACTGTTCTTAGATGTGCAAGTGTGTTTTTGGAAACAGGAGAATGAAATGCAGGGGGAAAAAGTATAAGATCTAAGGGCAAAAACATGTGCCTGACACACATACCAACACAGTAAAAAGAAGCCCCTGAGCGGCACCGGAAGGTCCTCAGACGGCCTGTTGCCAGTGAAGGGCCAAGCCTGTTCCTCAGCTCTGGAGCCCTGTGCGCTGATCAGGCCAGAAGTGGACTGGGGCCGGGGGCGGGCAGGGAGGGGACGCGTGCCAAATCATCTGACTACCACAACAGAACAAGCTGCGTGTCAACCAGAAAACCCAATTACAGGCCTAGATAATGGACGGCCACTCCAGTGACTAGGTCCACTCCCCGGCTTAGAACTGGGAAAAGGAAGGTAAGAAATTCTCACAGTCGTTTCATCTAGGGAAGGTTGCAAGATGAAAGCAAGCCCTGAGAGCGAGGCTTTGAAGGTCACAGCCACTTGCCTGCATTAACTGCGTCCAATCTTCTAAATGTGTGCTTCTTCCTACTGTGTGGCTGCATCCACAGAGAGGCTACATTATAACTCTGGTTGAAAAGGCTGCATTCTTGTCCTGATGAGACTCACTTAAAAAACAAAAACAAAACAGTATAGGGAAAGATCCCACTCTACAGACCACCTCCAAGACTTGTTGACTCCTAAAGCCACGGCCGTCGGTCACACGGTGGCAGGCCTAGTTGCTCTCTGGTACTTTTCTTTCGCTCAAGCTCTAGAGACCACAACTGTTACCACCCTCACTGTGCCGCCCTCTCAGCCCTTCCTCTGCAGGGCCCTCCTCTTCCCCAGCTCTCCGCCCAGGCCTCACACTTCTCTGTTTACATTCACTTCCTCCTTTGAAGCCATCCAATAGCAAAACCTGAGTCACGCCAATGTAATTTAAAAGTTTCTAGCAGCCATGTTAAAAAAGAAAAACAGATGAAATTAATTTTCATAATATACTTTAACTCAATAGACCCAAAATATTATCACTCCAAATATAATCAAGGTAAAAGATCATTAATGAGCTATTTTACATTCTTTTTTCCCATACTAAGTCTTTGAAATATGGTGTGTATGTGACACTTACAGAACATCTCGAGTCAAACTAGCCTCATCTCACATGCTCAGAAGCCGCACGTGGCTCATGGCTACCTTACTGAACAGCACAGGCTTAGCTGATCTCCACTCCCATGATTGTAATCTCTACATCTGCGTAGAGATTACTCCAAACTTTCTCTCACCTCCGTTTCTCTCTCATGAACCCAAAACTTACAGAGCCATCAAGCTACTAGACGGTGTCTGAGTGGCATCTCAACTTACAACATCTCTTAAAAAACACAAACGAAAACCCACAAATTCTTACCACCACCATCCTTGCCATGACCTTCCCAGTGTCAGTCAAGGGCAACTCTGTGCTTCCACTGCTCAAGTCAAAAGCTCTGGCACCATCCTTGACTCCTCCTGTTTCTCTCACATTCCGTATCCAACCCTTCAGCGAATCCTCTCCGTTCCACCTTCATAACGATGCACGATCGGGGTCTTCCACTTGCTCTGCCCTCGCCCTGAATAATGCTCTGCTCCTCAGACAGCCCCACACCTTTCTCCCTATTCCCCTCAGGTCTCAGCTCAAGTATCGTCTTACCAGAGAGCCCTTTCCTGCCCACCCTAAACACACAACATCCCTCTGGCCTACTTCATTTTCCCTCTTAGCACGCATTTGCACTTGATCCGTGTACCCATCTGCTTGCTTCCCCCCCACCCGCCCCAGCACTGAATGGTGTGGTGGCCACAGGCAGCCCCTCGAGACAGCCTGCCGTGGGGAGCCCAGCTGACTGAGAGCCTCCAGTTGCTACACGGTCACCACGGCAAAGACATCAGGCCACGTGTCCCTCAGGCTGCTCCCAGCAATGCTGACCAGCAGGGGGTATAGACCTGACCTGCCGAGCAGCCAGCAGCCTGGCCAAGACTGTCTCCAAACTGCCCTGGCCTGAGGCTGCTCTGGCCTGCCCTCCCCCATCTCTCCTCCCACAGGATCACACCTGCACGGAAGGGAAGCCGATGGCTCTTCCCAGCACTCCTGCTCCCTCCCTCCCCGTGTAAGTCTCCGGCATGCCTAACCATCTTGGCATCTAGGCATAGGACACTGTGAGCAGACAAGCGCCCTGTGAACCAATGAATCTCTAGGAAGAGCCGGGCAGTGGAAGTTGCAAAGATAGAAGTTGGGGCTCCTGCTCTGCCATGTATTACGTGTAACCTTAGGGAAGTTTCTTGAGACCTCTGAGCTGCAGCTTCATCATCTGTAAAATGGAGATAATACCTCCTCTCTCAAGAGCTGTCAGAAGGATTAAAGGAAACAGTTTACCTAAGGTCCCTAACAAAAGGCCTCACATGTAGGAAGTGCTTTAACAAGTGTGAGCTCATTCTCCTCCTTACCCGTGTTCTAATAGCTACTTCTAAGAACCCCTTACCTTTCCCCTTCACCACAAACTGACCACTTTTAAACTAAATAACGCCCCAAATAACCCTAAATACCCGCAGGACTACTTCAGAAAAGAAAATACCCAGCCTAATGTCTAAAATTATAAAAACTAATAAAGCTGCCAAGAAAATTTTCCATATGATCAATGATAATTTAGAGAAGTTAGAAACCTGTTCATCAGTTTTTGTTTTGTTTTGTTTTAGGCTGCCTAGGTTAAGGAGGTTTCTCACAAAAGTTCACCAAAACATTATGTATAAAAATGTTGGGCTTCCCTGGTGGCGCAGTGGTTGAGAGTCTGCCCGCCAATGCAGGGGACACGGGTTCGAGCTCTGGTCTGGGAAGATCCCACATGCCGCGGAGCGACTGGGCCCGTGAGCCACAATTACTGAGCCTGCGCGTCTGGAGCCTGTGCTCCGCGACAAGAGAGGCCGCGATAGTGAGAGGCCCGCGCACCGCGATGAAGAGTGGCCCCCGCTTGCCACAACTGGAGAGGGCCCTCGCACAGAAACGAAGATCCAACACAGCCATAAATAAATAAATAAATAAATTAAAAAAAAAAAAATGTTTACTTTGTTACAATAACAACATGGACACCCACTCCATCAACTAATCAAATAAATTCTAGTGCATTCATACCACAGAATACTGGGCACATTAAAAAAAAAACACAGTGAAGTAGATCTGTACACGAGGTAGGTCTGTACATGCTGATATGGAAAGCGCTCCAAGATACAAAGTTTAGTGTGTGTTTAAACGAAGAACACTCTCTACCGTGACTCCATTTTTTAGAAGTACAGGCATAATTTTTTTTCTATGACATCCGAGAAGCTTATCAGTGATTTTTCAAAATGAGTACAGGATGGGAAGGGGAGTGAAAGAGAAGACTTAATATTCATCTTAAAACTTACTGCTTTTTTAGATTTAACATGGACTTTTCAAAAAATAAATAGACTTTATAAAAGTTACTTATATTCAAAACAATGTTTTGGTAAATCATACAAAATATATTTTGATAGTTTTAAATTAAGCTTTACATCTTACAAAAACAAGAAACTGCTTCGATGGCACCAGCAAAAAACTATTAACAATACAATCAGTAATAATTATCTATGGTGGTAATCAAAGGAAGCAGTGGCAAAAACAACAACAACCAAAAAAAGGACCAAAAATGTGTCTATTCAATTTCAGCTTTTTCGTGGTGATCATTTTGTAATGCATAAAAATAACTGAATCACTATGTTGTGTAGCAAAACTCATATAATATCGTAAGTCAATTATACTTCGATAAAAAAATTTTTTTCAACTTTCTCACCATTAAAATCTTCAGGGAAGCTGCTAACAAGGAGCTAGATGTTAATCAGACACCCAAGAAAAAGCTAGTTACTGAAGAAAAGAAGTAAAGAGCTCGAATAAATCCCCAAACTGGGTAAACAATTTTGAAATAGTTATGTACTGGCTATTAAGATTCCACAGGTACTCTGGAAAACGTAATTGAGCTAGAAACAAACTCCTGGCTGAAAGGGAAAATAAATCCCTCCCCACTTTCTACCTCCTCCTGTTATTGAGGTAACAACCACATTACCAAAAGAGAAATTTGAAAACGTGCTGAGGCCCATTTCTTTACACTTATTTATCTCCATGTGTGACTGACTCATTTGACATCAGTGTGTGCTGAGTGACCACTCCCTGCGCCAGGCACCATAAAGACTATAGACACACGGTGCCTAGGCTCGCTTCCCGTCACCAGAGAACCACATACATGTACAGACGTGTACACACACACACAACCTGCATTCACAGAACTCACATTCCTTCATCACTCTAGCTAGGAACACACACACAAAGCAACACATTCTCAAGCATTTTTGCAATCATTAATCTTCTAACTGTCCTACTGCTTTTATTTCTAATTGATACTAATTCATCCACTGGGATAGGCCTATCATCCCCAATTCTTTGGGGCAGGTTTTAAGAGAGATTTATTAGGAATATAATAATTCCTAATAATAGGAATATAATATTTCCAATGATTTTTTAAAAGCTCATAATCATCAATATAGTCAACGTAAGTTAAACAGCAATTGATACATATTCTTATGTTGCTGCAAGTAGCGAATTCCATATTATGTTACAACCAGAGATACCACTTTTTAAGGTTTCTGGATACAACCTGTCCATCAGTAACACATATAAACTTAAAAACAGTACCTAAATATTTAATTAAAAGTTTCAAAATGATAGCTGTTTTCCTCCCCTAGCTTCTCCCTGTCTAGCCACAGGGCAAGACTGCTGAGCAGACAAAGGAAAAGATAGAGAACTAACGGAGAAAGCCTAGTGGCAAGAAAAAGCTTTGGAGATGACTTCAAAAACAAAATTTCAACAGTCATTCCAAACACTAAATAAGAAGATTCTACTGCTTAATATATAATTACAAGATGTAAGATTAAAACGAAAGCATGTGCTTTACCGAAAAATAACGTATAGTATAACAACTGACAATCCATTTTCCACTTTCTTAAGCCACTGCAAAAAACCTGGCTCACTTACAGAAAGGTTTCCCTTCTTCAGAATAATTTAGGACCACCATCATGAATCTGCTTATGCAAAAGCTCCCTCCAACCAAATACTCCCTTTTCTGCTAATTCCCAAAACTAACGAGTGAAGATGGAGAGACCAGACGATTTTTTTTCCTTTACACAGAAGCCAGAAATAAATCTGTGAACACTGTTACAGTAACCAGCATATACAATCAATCTACATACCCTGCTAACACATATATATGGAATCTAAAAAAAAAAAAAAAAAAGGTTCTGAAGAACCTAGGGGCAGGACAGGAATAAAGACGCAGACGTAGAGAATGAACTTGAGGACATGGGGAGGGGGAAGGGTAAGCTGGGACGAAGTGAGAGTGGCATGGACATATATACACTACCAAATGTAAAACAGATAGCTAGTGGGAAGCAGCCACATAGCACAGGGAGATCAGCTCAATGCTTTGTGACCACCTAGAGGGGTGGGACAGGGAGGGTGGGAGGGAAACGCAAGAGGGAGGAAATATGACAATATATGTATAGCTGATTCACTTTGTTATAAAGCAGAAACGAACACACCATTGTAAAGCAATTATACTCCATAAAGATGTTTAAAAAAAAAAAAATCAACATACCCAACCACTACACCTGCTCCAACTAACAGCTAAAAGCTGCCACTTACTGGGCACTTATTACGTACTGGGGCCCTGTTCTGAGTATGTCGTGTGGATTCATGAAGCGCTCACATAAAGCCATTCCAACCCCACTCCCCCTCTGCTAAATTCAGAGAATGTAGAGTGATTGAGTTAACTCAATCAAGGATTTAAATCAACAAGTACTACGTGAAAGACTACATTACACACTAGAGGGAATCAGCAAATGGATAAGATTTTCCTCTCTTCCCTTAACGAGTCTGTAATCCATGTAAAGAATAAACTAAAAAGTCAAAAAGAAAAAATAGCTGAGTGGAAGTATCATCAAGCCCTGTGTAGGAGAATAATGAAGAGTTAATTCTGAAAATCAGGGGAAGCTTCTTTCATAGAAGTAGAAGCATTTAAGCCAAGCCTTCATTCAGTATTAAGGATTTTGATAAGAAGAAAAAGGCAGAAAGGACATTCAAGAGTAAAGAAGTCAGACCAACAACCATGAACGTGGCCAGAGGTCTAGTGCTGAAATACCAGGTAACAAGAGAGATGCAGTAAAATATGAAGCTAAAAGTCAGAATGAGGCCAGATGGCACAGGTCTTAGAATGCTTTCCTAACCCCTTAACACTAATTCTCAACCGGCCAGGGGGTGATGCCGCCGAGGTGAGAATCTTTGTAGGAGTAAGCCTACGGACAGCACTAGGTCATAACCCCAGGCGTGACGGAATAGGGGGAAATGTCAAGAACCGCTGGTACATACCTGGGGGGCAGGGCATGATACGATTTGATTTACATATTGAATAATTCTGGGAACAGAACACAGGAGGACTAGAGAGACTAGATACAGGGAGGCCAGTCAGCAGGCCTACAGGAACAACCCCCATAAGAACTGACAAGAGCCAGGGAGGGCAGGGGCAGGGGAACTGTGGAGAAAAACAAAAAGGTTGACTGAAAAGACACATGGAGGCAGACCTGGTAAAAATCTGGTCAAGAAAAGGAAGCCTCGAAAAGTTTCCAGCCTGAGTGACAAGGAAGACGAATGTGCCGTGAAGTAGTATCATCTTATTACCTTTATCTGAACAAGGGCATGCAGTACACAAAGAATAGCCACTCTAAGTGACACCGCAAAGCAAAAATAGTACAGACAAGACTGTTCTCATTTCACAAAATAAAGAATCTGAAGTTCCAGAGAGATTTCACCGACTTGCCCATGGTGACCCAGGGGTGAGGAGATGAGCCAACACACAAACCTGAGTCTCTCGAATCCAGGTCTAATGCACTTAAAATAAGCGCCCTCAAAAGCAGTTTACTTTTTGAGTATAATAAATCTCCAAAAAAGTTTCAAACAAAAAGCGTGTAATCTGCTGAGAGTGCAATTACATTTTAAAGGTAAGGAATATTTTAAAACGTATGCTCTGATCCCCTCTCCCAAGAGACAGGGTGCAGTGACTTCAGTCAGCATTGCTGGTTCATGGACCCTGAAAGTTTCCACACACATGGTTGTTTGTATTTTGTGTAAAAATACCACTTGGTATTTTGTGAGAGATTAAAAATAATTGAAAAGAAATATGCTAAGTATTACCCATCTTCAATATAATAAAACCTCATTCCCAGTGCTGTGGTTGGTACTGTTATTAAAACCGTTTATAATAATAATAATGTCCTCCATAAGGTGGATTACAGACTTTGACTTTATTTAGCAAACATCTGAACATTTTCATGGTTAAACCCTTGAGCAAGGTGTTGGGGATAAAATAATCACATGGTCACCACAGCCAGAGTATTACATACACAACACGTGATACAGGCAATAACGAAAGTAAAAATAGAAGATTATGACTGCAGAAATGAATAATTCACTTTGACAGGATTTCCAAAGGGCTCCAGAGAGGACATAAAATCAGATGTGGACTTTTAAAAAGTGGAGTGGGTGGAAGTGAGATGGGGTATTCCAGCCAGAGAGGAAGATATAAGGGAAGAAGGGATGAAGCAGCCTGGCCTGTTCAGAGAACCAAGAGTCGTCTCATTTGGCGGGACAGTGTGGAAAGGGAACCAAGAAGACAGGTACAGTTCAGAGATGACCAGGGCCAGACTGTGAGGGGCCTTGAATGTGATGCTGCTGAGTCTGGATTCTGGCCTCCAAACAACAGGCGGTCGGTCAGTCCTTAGAAGCCTTCTGAGCCAGAGACTGACAGCATCCAATCTGGATTTAGGAAAGATGACCTGACAGCCAGGCAAAGTGCAGATAGGAAGGGATGGGGAGGAGCCTAAAAAAGCTTTAAGCCAAGAGAGGAATCTGAAGCTTTGACACACTAGCACTACCTAATATTTTCAAAGGGACTGAATGTTGGCGTAACAATTTCACATCTCCCCTCACTTGATCATTCCAACCATCCCACGAGACAGTTACCATCACTCTTCCCATTTTAGAGACGAGAAAACTGGCCCAGAGGCCATGAACTGCTCCAAGTCAAACGCTGCTGAAACAGGGAGAACCACCCAGGCTCAGTACTTTCCACACAATGCAAAATAAAAACAACCCTACTGCTTTTGAAAAGTGCTACTATAAAATAAAGCACAGAGTGATCTATGGTATCATTAAAGAAGTGCTAAAAATCCATTTAATTTTCTTAAATGTTTGCAACATGTAACAAATAAGCTAATGACCCTTAAAACTGTTACAGATTTGCCTTATATTGATGCCATGGTAAAGACTGGTACTTTTCTTTAAAAACAAAACATTTGTACCTCTAATTCTACTTTCTACAAAATTAAATATTTAAGAGTCATATTCTCTCCTTCCTTCAATGTTTCAGTGGCCAAACTGGCATTTCATTGATGACACAGGCTTATGTAAAAACCGTAATATGTGTGCCCAAACTGAAGCAGTAAATATTTTTTGAATTATTAAAAATTCATTATTTATCAAGTACAGCAACTGAATATAGAACATTGCAAGACGCTTACCTACAGGTATGCAAAGGCACGATTTCAGAAATAATTTTTGTCACAAAGAAATGTCATAAAGATCCTGGGAACCATTTATGAGTGGATCAATCCGAAATAACCGATGAGAGAATATTTGACCTTCAGGCTGCAAAGTGACAGATTCCCCCCCCCCAACTCCCCCGACCACCGCCACGTCGGATTCGAAGTCTATGAAATGGTCAAGGTGCTCTGGCCCCGGTCTTACTGCACAGGAGAAACCTACCTTAGGGATTAGGGATTTGATTGTATAGTTAGTTTTATCCACGGCATCACCTATTATCAAAACTGCTTGCCCCGACCTCTTCACCAATCTCCTACCACTGTTTTTTTTAAACAAGCAAAGACCCAGACATGTAAAGCTCAATCTTAGGAACCTGGCCGAAGTAGCCGACCTAGATATCCAAGAATCCAACCCAGATATTTATTAGCAGAAACCACATTTAGTTAAACCATTCCAAAGAACCACATGTCCCCCTACCCGCTTAATCTCCTGCACTTTGTACTAGGTGAGGTCTCCATTGCTTGTCTATGGAGGGCAAAAAGTGAAAGGTGGCGAAAGTGAAATCAAAACCGCTTCTGCCAGGATTTGGGGGGGTCCGCCACCAGCAGCTGGGCAGGCCCGTTCAACTGCGCACCGCCCGCTAAATCCTGGGGCTGCAGGCATTTCCCTCGCGACCAGCAGTTCCTCGGACGCGGAGGGGCGGAGAGCTCCGAGGGGCTGCCGGGGACGCGTGTGCTTGGAGCCGGCCCGAGCCGGCTGAGGCCCTCCCGCGCTGCGGCCGCGGGTGACTTTGCGGGCCCGTCCCTCCCGCGGGCGGCCGTAACCTTCGCCGAACCTTGCGCCTCAGGGCCCGCCCCGCCGGCAGGGCCCGCCCCGCGCGCGCAGCGCCACAGGCCCGCGCGCCCGTCCGTCCGCGCCGCCCCGCCCCGCCCCTCCCCCGCCCCTCCCCCGCCGGCGGCTTCCCTTCCCGGGCCCCTAAAGGACAATGCAGGAGGGGAGGGGGCGGAGGAACGCAGCTGGGCGAGGGCAGCGCCGCGAGCGCCCACCCGCCGGCCGGCCGGCCGGCCGCTCCGGGTATCCCGCGGCCGCCGCACTCTGGGCGCCGCACCCCGGCCGCACGTTCTCTCCCCGCCTCGCCGCGCCTCCCCCCAGAGAACCGCTCCCAGCGCGGCGACACCCGCCCATTGTGCGGACTCATCGTCCGCCCCGTGCGCCGGCGCCCGGCTCCCGGCTCCCCAGGCCCGGGGTCCCCGGGCCGGCAGCCCACCGCACGCCCGGGGCCCGGCCGGGGTCCTCGCGGAGCCCGCGGCCCGGCGGGGCGGCGGGGCGGCCCGGCCTCCCTCAGCCCGGTCCTGGAGACCCTCGGCCGCGGTGGCGGCCCGCCCCAGCCGCCCGAGGGGCCGCGGCCCGCTCAGCCCGCCCAGCCCACCCGCGGTACCTGCCGAGCGGCCGGGCGTCGCGGCGGCTGGCGGGGGCGCCTCCTCACTCCGAGGGCTCCGAGCGGCTGCCGAGTGCCGGGCAGCCCTGGCCTGCGCCTTACGTAAAGCGGCGGCGGCTCCGGCGCCACTCGGCGGAGGGCAGGAGGCGGCGCACCGCGGCCGCTCCGCTCCGTTACCCGGCAACTGGCCTCAGCGCCCAGCCAACCGGGCGCGCTCCATATCCTTCCGCCCAGGAGCCGGGATTACATCAGCGCCACCGCCCCGCCCCGGCCCCGCCCCTCCGGCCGGCGCTGGGCTTCTCGGCGCGGGCGGGCGGAGGGGCCTGGAGCCTGGAGGTGGCCTGCCGCTGTCGGTGGGTTCTGGGAGTCGCCGGGAGGTTGGAGGACTAGAGGCGGGAGCCCACCCTGTGTGCGGGGCGTAGGAGCGGAGACGCCCCCTGCGGAGGGGCGAGTGGGGCTCCTGAACTCCGCCGCCGCCCATACCCGCCTCCGGGCCGCCTCGGTCCCCGCCTTCCCGGCATACGCTCCACCTGTCTGCGGCCCCCTCCTCGCCGCGTCCTGGGATGGCTGGAGTGGGCGGTTTAAAATACAGGCTTAAAAAAAAATTTTTTTTTTAACCCAGAAGACAAGCTAAAGAAATGTGACATGGCTCTTTTTATTAAGTAGGCAAAAATAAATTCTGGAAGATTCGGAAGTGGGAACCAAAAATGTGCACTAACCTTTTAATCAAAGTCTCTTCACACCCACCCACTTTTCCTAAATGTGATTCGTAGGTCTGTCCTTAAAAAGGCAAATAAGTATCACAGGCACCAGAGAGAAAGGAGCCTTGGAGATTGCCTATTTACTTAAGAGGGAGCGTGACCTGCCTGGGGGTCATTCTTCATTGATTTATTTGTTGAGTACCTACTACGTGCCAGGCACTGAGCTTTCCTTTCAGAACTTGCGAAGCAAGGTTCCCGCACCAGCTCCCCGGCGCAGGAGAAGCTGACGTACAGGCTGGGAAGGGGCAAACTGGATACTACGGCCTGGGTGGGTGCTGGAGGGATGGACCACGAACTGTTTGCACACTATCTACAAAGTGCTTTTCTGTACACCTGTGTTTTGTTCTTAAGAAGAATCCAGGGTCAAGGCATTATCACCCCCATCTCACAGGAGAGAAACCCGAGGCTCAGAGAAAGTAAATAATTTCACCTAAGCTTTCCTGCTCCGGAAGAGGTGAGGTCTTCTGACTTCCCCAGACCACACTGCCCCTTGCAGGATTTGAACCCAGGCTCCTGGCTATGAGGTCTGGGGTCTTCTCCTTTACACAGCTCTCTGCCTTCATCAGTTTGCTCCCAATTTTACTCTGTGAGGTTCATCTCAGCTGAACGTGTCTCATCATGAATCACAGTGCATTCAATCAATGTCTTCTGAGCACCTGTTCTGGGCCTTGCTGGACGCTAGGCAGGGGTGGCCCTGCCCTCTTGGAGATCAAACTCTGAAAAGAGGGAGAGGATGAAAGGGTGTGGGAAATCCAGAGTGACCTGGGTGCAAAGAAGGGGCAAGTAATGGAGCTTCGGAGTGTAGTTCCCAGGTGCCCTCAGACCTGGGATTCACAGACCAACCAGCGAAATTCCACCCCCCCCCCCCATATAGGGGATTTGCAAAGAGTGGTCAACTTTTAATTTTTGCCGCGTTAACTTTGTCGTCATCTACACTCATCATTTAGTGAAAAGGACTTATTAACAGTAAAAAATAAAAATACAGTCAGCCCTCTGTACCCATGGGTCTGCATCCGTGGACTCAAACAACCATGGATCAAAAATACTTGAGAAAAAAATTCCGGGAAGTTCCAAAAAGCAAATTTTGACTTCGCCACAACTATTTACATAACATTTACATTGTATTTATAACTATTTACATTGCATTAGGTGTTATAAATAATCTAGAGATGATTTAAAGTATGAAGGAGGGGAATGTGCATAGGTTATATGCAAATACTGTGCCATTTTATGTAAGGGACTTGAGTATCCTCCAATTTTGGTAGCGAAAGGGTCCTGAAACCAATCCCGGCTGAACGGAGGGATGATTGTAGTAACAATGTATCTCAGATATTCTCAGAGAAAGGTAACATGGTTGGCAACTTTTTAGCCACACACACACACACACACACACACACACACACACACACACGGGTTTTCTGACATTTTTCTCATTTTGCCACAGACCAGTTTTTATAAACCATGAACTAGTGGGACCAGAAGGCTTCTTGGAGGAAGAGGTATTTAAACTGAGTAGGAATTAACTAGAATTAGTATGATTTTGAGGTGGTGGGGGAAGATTACAGGTTAGAAAATGAAAATATCTTGTTTACTTTGCTTCCTTAACAAAACAGCCCCCTTGGGAATTCCCTGGCGCTCCAATGGTTAGGACTCTGTGCTCTCACTGCTGAGGGCCCAAGTTCAATCCCTGTGGTGCGGCCAAAACAAAACAAAAGCAAACAAACAAAAAATCCAGCCCCCTTGCCTTCAGATTATTTGGTTTTTTGGTTTTTTCCCATTTATTTATTTATTTATTTATTTATTTATTTATGGCTGCGTTGGGTCTTTGTTGCTGCGTGTGGGCTTTCTCTAATTGCGTTGAGCGGAGGCTACTCTTCGCTGGCTGCGGTGCGCGGGTTTCTTATTGCGATGGCTTCTCTTGTTGCAGAGCACGGGCTCTAGGCACGCAGGCTTCAGTAGTTGCGGCGCACGGGCTCAGTAGTTGTGGCTCACGGGCTCTAGAGCGCAGGCTCAGCAGTTGTGGCGCACAGGCTTAGTTTCTCCGCGGCATGTGGGATCTTCCTGGACCAGGGCTCGAACCCGTGTCCCCTGCATTGGCAGGTGGATTCTTAACCACTGCGACACCAGGAAAGTCCCAGATTATTTGTTTTGATGAAAGTCCTAGAAGGCTTGGCTGACTCCAGCCTCAGGGCTTTTGCACTTGCTGATTTCTCTTCACAGAACCTTCTCTCCCCAGATGTTTGCATAGCTGGCTCCTCCTTGTTCAAGGCTCAGCTACAACGTCACCTGCTAAGAGACACCTTCCGTGATCCCCACTTTAAAGTAGCCAGCCTTCCCAGTCATGATGCCCCCATCCCGTTTAGTTTTGGTTTTTATCCATAGCTCTTACCAGTATCTGAAATTATCTTGGTTGTATGTTTGTTTACTCTTTAAGCTCAGCCTCCCTTGCACCGGGGACCTGAATCCCAGGAGAGCAGTCATCTTGTCCATGGTGTTCACCGACCCACCACAGGGCCTACGAGTTTGTATATGAATGACTGAAAGGTCATCTGTAATGTAGTCCAAGTAGATACACGTGAGAAAACAACCCTGTGTTCATGGGAGCCGTCGGGAACTGGGTTCTCAAGCATGAGCCCACACTCTTTTTCTTTAATTAATTAATTTATTTATACTTTATTTTTGGCTGCATTGGGTCTTCATTGCTGCGCGCGGGCTTTCTCTAGTTGCGGCGAGCAGGGGCTACTCTTCGTTGTGGTGCGTGGGCTTCTCACTGAGGTGGCTTCTCTTGTTGCAGAGCACGGGCTCTAGGTGCACGGGCTTCAGTAGTTGTGGCATGCGGGCTCAGTAGTTGCGGCTCACGGGCTTCAGAGAGAGCCACGAGCTTCCAAAACTTTAAGGAATGTCAAAGGCAGGGTGGTACACTAAAGAGTGTGGGTTCAGACTTCCCTGGTGGCGCAGTGGTTGAGAATCCGCCTGCCAATGCAGGGGACATGGGTTGGAGCCCTGGTCCGGGAAGATCCCACATGCCGCGGAGCAACTAAGCCCATGCACCACAACTACTGAGCCTGCGCTCTGGAGCCCCACTTCAGGATTTTGTAAAGAGAAACCATCTTGGCCTCTGTGTATGTCTGTGATCGTTCATTTCTCCAGTCTGAGAACCACCTGTCTTGGCTCTTTAACCCCTGCACGAGGACAAGGCAATGAGAGGGGGAATGTGACAACTTCCAGTGCCCTCTGACTTTGATGTTCTGGATTCCAGCAAGGATTTCGGTGGATGCCAGCTGGGGCAGTAGTTTTGTAACCCCATGTACGCGTGGTGAACAGCGGGACGAGGCTGAGTCCAGGATGCTTGGTGAGGCTGTGCAACCCACACTGACTGATAGAAAGCAGGGGTCAGGCCTCCTTGGCTCTGTGACCTTGGGTATGTAATCTCCCTCTCTGGGCCTCAGTTTCCCCTTCTACACAGCAAGGGACTTAGGCAGGAAGGTTTCAAAAGTCTCCTTTTTGTTTTTTTTCTTTTTCCTGTGAACGTTGGAAACAAAATTTCAATGAAGCTACACTTTAATACAAGTGGGAGGCTAGGGAGGGAGGGGTAGGAGGCATATGGGAAATTTCTGTCCTTTCTGCTCCATTTTGCTATGAAGCTTAAGTTGCTCTAGAAAATAAAGCCTGATCTTAAAAATCAAAGAATGTGTACAGACCTCAGTTGTGTCCAACACTGACAATAGCAGCCCATTTACTGAGCCCCCAGCTGTGTGCCCGCTGCTTTACTCACGCCATACTGATCCCGCACATCAGCCAGCAGTGGGGAGGTTACCCCTATGGGCAGTTAGAGACGCCGGGGGCTCTGGAGGGGTTAGGTGGCCTGCCCAGGCCGTGCTGCTGCTGTGTGGCAAGCACCGGGATTTGACTGTAGCCCTGTGCCCCGCGGTGCCCTGAGAGTCCATCCCGAGCCAGCTTTTCAGTGAATGATCCCCCGACCAGAGAAGCTCCCCATTGACTCCCCTTGGGACCCATCCCCTCCTTTAGGATTCTAACGTTCACCTCAGCTTGAACGTTGTCACTCAAGGCGGCCAGCTGGACCTACAGCCCCTCCTGACCGACCGCCCCTCCTCTCAGCGGCGCTGCATTCCTCTTGGGGGTGCTAGATACCCTTCCAGCATCTGGAGAGTTGAGGTCAAGCCTCTGACACAGCCTCACAGTATGACCTTGAGGAGCCCACTGACCTTCACAGGGCTTCCATTTCCATCAGAAGACGGAGGGGTAATAGGCCTACCCTGCCTGGCTGTTAGCTGTGTTCAAGGCCAAACAAAATCAGAGGCGCGGTCTTGCCATTATTCTTCCAAATTTGTTCCGATGGCTGCTGGCTTTTTCCTCATTCCTACCCCTTCACCCCAATCCACGGAGAACTCAACAGTGGCGCCAGCGACGGGCCAATCTAGAGGTCGGGTAAGTACGGTGGTTAAGCCCACTGGGTTGAAGCAGAGCTCCACCACTTATTAGCTTGCTGACGTGGGTAAGCTATTTAGCCTCTCAGTTTCCTCATCTGCAAAATGCTGTAATAATAATAGTATCCACCTGGGACTTCCCTGGTGTTCCAGTGGATAAGACTCCAAGCTCCCAATGCAGGTGGCCTGGGTTAGATCCCTGGTCAGGGAACTAGATCCCGCACGCACGCTGCAACTAAGACCCGGTGCAGCCAAAATAAATAAATAAAAATTAATTAATTAATTAATTAATTAAAAATAATAATAATAATAGTATCCACCTGAGAGGGTTGTTGTGAGGGGGATACGTGAATCCATGTAGAGGGTCAGAATAGTGCCCAGTGCACAGGAAACACTCCGTAAACGCCGGCCCCAGCTCCGGTCCCTTCTTCCTCTGTCCCCCTTCACTCCACCGCTTCACCCCATCACTCAGCAGCCTCCTGGGGAAGTTTCATCTGCTCCACAGCTTGAACTAACATGGAGATGAGGGACACGTATATCTCTCTCCTCACCCTGACCTTTCTCTGAGGCCCCAGACTTGCCTCCTGCACTTGTCACCTTGCTGGTGGGGACCCGCACTGCAGCATGTCCACAGCTAACTCATTGCCTTCCCCAAATAATCAGTGCCCTCTCCCCAGCCGCTGAGCTAAAGCCCTCATGCTCTGCCCTATGAAATTTGCTCCAGAAATGACCTTGCATTCGGGCTCTGAGGTCCGGCCGACCAGGGTGGGAGTCCAATGCTGCCGCTCGGCAGCTGTGCAACCTTGAGCAAGTTACTTCCTCTCTCTGAGCTGGCTTCCAAACCTCGAAAATAGAAACAACCAGAGCACCCTCCAGGAGCAAACACCAGCCTCTTGACTGCCCAGGATATGAAGCCCCTTCCTGCGATTGGGGAAACCGCCTCCCCCTTGTGAGTCTGGGTGGGAAGCAAGGCTGACGTCCCTCTGCTGGAGCCTGAAGGCTAGACATTGACCACACCTCCCGACCTCCTGGCCTCAGCACTGATGGTTTGTTATTATTAGTAACAGAGGCTTCCTCTGCACTGGTTTGCCCTTCTACGCCCAAGAGGACCCTGCATCTGGGCGACTGACATGCAAAGGGCTTGGAGGTGATTTTTAATCAAGGTATTAAACTGTGAGCATAGCCTACCGGCAGCTTGTCAGACACCAGGCCTTCTATAGGAGAGGATGCTCCATCCAGGTGATATCTAAAAGCCCAGAGCAGGTGAGCTGGAAGGTAGTCATCCCCTCTCCTCCATCAGAAGGGGCTCCCCTGCTACCATACCAGGAGGAGGGGCCGGGAAGGCATAAGAGGGAATGCCTTTCAGGAAAGCAGGTCCCACCACTGGGAAGCCTGGGCAGACCGAGATCCTCTCCATTTACCTCCACGTCTTGGGCCAGACCAGTTCTCGCACCATTCTTGTCAGTGCACAGTGTGGGGCAGTTCCCAGCCAGGCAAGGACGACAGGAAATCGGCCCTTGTCTTCCAAGCGCTAAGGGCACAGGGCCCTTACGAGGGCACTGATGTGCTTGACTCCCACCTCCTGCACTCTCAGACCAGGTCTGTGCTATGTGGATCAGACGTGGACACTTTGAGGACTGCACCGTCTCTCCAGGGACTACGTGTACATAACAGAACGTGATAGAGCAAAAATGAAGGAAGGCACGCTGACCTGACATTTGTTCAGTGCCTACTGTATCCATTTCCTAGCGCTGCTGTAAAAAGTGCAACAGAAATTTGTTGTCTCATAGCGATAGAAGCTGGAAGTCTGAAATCAAGGCGTCAGCAGGGCTATGTCCCTCTGAAGGCTCTAGGGAAGAATTCTTTCTTGTCTCTTCTAGATTCTGTTTTTTGTTTTGTTTTGTTTTGGCTGCGTTGGGTCTTCACTGCTGCACGCAGGCTTTCTCTAGTTGCAGTGAGTGGGGTCTACTCTTCGTTGCAGTGCACCGGCTTCTCATTGCGGTGGCTTATCTTAGGCGTGCGGGCTTCAGTAGTTGTGGCATGCAGGCTCAGTAGTTGTGGCTCGTGGGCTCTAGAGCACGGGATCAGTAGTTGTGGCACACAGGCTTAGTTGCTCCGCAGCATGTGGGATCTTCCCAGACCAGGGCTCAAATCCGTGTGCCCTGCATTGGCAGGTGGATTCTTAATCACTGCGCCACCAGGGAAGTCCCTAGCTTCTGTTGTTTTCCAGCCATCCTTGGCATTCCATGGCTTGTAGATGCATTACTCCAATCTCTGCTTTGGTTGTCACATGGCCATCTTTCCTCTGTCTCTCTCGCTTCTTATGAGGATGCCAATCATATTGGAGCAGGGGCCCACCCTACTCAATATGACCTCATCTTTACTAATTACATCTGCAAAGACTATTTCCAAATAAGGTCACTGAGGTACTGGGGATTAGGATTTCAACATATCTTTTGGGGGGAACACAGTTCAACCCATAACACCTTCTATGTTCTTGGTCTTGTGTATTACACACACTATCTCATTTAATTCTCACAAGAAGGGAGGGACTATTATTATCTTTGTTTTACAGAGGGGGAAACTGAGGCTCAGGGAATTGAAGTAATTTTCACAAGTTTACAGTTCAGCTGGTTCACAGATTCAGGACTGGGAAACAGCCAGGTCCCTGTCAATCCCAAATCTGTTTTCTTCCCTCCCATCTTTCTGTCCATTGATTCAACAAATTTGGCAGACACTGTGCTAGACTCCTGGTACACATTGGTAAGTAAAGCGAACATGGCTCCGTGGAACTTACAATCTAAGTGTGGAAACCAACTATAAAAAAAATAGAAATATGTCATTACTAACCTGTTAAATGCTCTAAGAAGAAACAAACAGGGGGAATCTACTTAATTATCTACTTAGACTTTTATCAGCAAGAGGCTTCTCTGAGGAAGTGATATTCAGCTTGAGGTTTGGAAAATGAAAAGGACCCAGGTCTTTGTGATCAGTACCGGAAGGTAGGTTGAAGGGTTGAAGGGAGTATTCCAGGCAGAGGAATAGCACATACAAAGGTCCTGAGGCAGGGGAGGTCATAGTGCACTGAGAAAATGAAAGCAGTTTGGCATGGCTGGAGGATTCCAGGTGACATTGGAGAGGTGGGATGTGTGTGTGTGTGTGTGTGTGTGTGTGAACAGAGTGCAGATCAAGCCTGGCCTTGGAGGCTATGGCAAGGAGTTTGGAATTTATTCATAGTGTAGGTGGGAGCCGTGAATCTATGGTGAGTGCTATGGAATAATTCATTTACCTATTCAACACATTTGGATTGAGCACTTATGATACGCTTCATGTTCTGGAGGTGTTTGCATGGCGCGGGGAGTCTCAGGTCTTCCGGGTGCCAGATCAAATCTCAGTTCAAAAATGTCCCCAAGGCAAGGCCACCATTCAGGAGCCGTGTGCCGGAAGAAGGAGCCAGGCTTCGGCTCTCACTTGCTGGTGATCCTGGGCAAGTTACGCCCTTTCTTAGGGCTCCTGCTTCCTCCCTTGCAAAGTTGTCAGTGCCATGTGTGCGCCTGCGAAGGAGTGAGAAAAAGGAAGTTCCTCTTGGTGACCCTCTGCCCTTGACTTCTAACCATATCTCAGACTCATGGGAAGTGGCAAGTTTGTATAGTGCCAAGAGCCAGACTGTGGCCAAAGCTGTCTGACTTTGGGTGACCACTGAGCCTCAGTTTCCTTATCTGTGAGAGAGGGTTAATAATACATACCTGGGGGACTTCCCTGGTGGCCCAGTGGTTAAGAATCCACCTTCCAATGCAGGGGACGTGGGTTCGATCCCTGGTCAGGGAACTAAGATCCCACATGCCACAGTGTAACTAAGCCCACACGCTCTGGAGCCCGAACGCCACAACTAGAGAGAAGCCCACGCGCTGCAACGAAGATCCCACGTGCCACAGCTAAGAGCTGACGTAGCCAAATAAATAAATAAATAATTTTTAAAAAAACATACCTGGTGCAGGGAATGAGCATTCAGAACTCTTCCTGTACCTGGAATTGCCTGCAGGAAGGTTGTACATATTTGGACTGTGAGCAATGGATGCTTTTACTGAGCACCTACTATGTACATACTCTGTGCAAAGAACTCTCACCTATACTATTTCCTTTCAACCTCATCCACCGCCCCACGAGTCCCCATTTAACAGGTGAGGACGCTGAGGCTCAGAGGGCTGAAGTGACTTGTCCAGGTGACTGGACCCAGCATTGGAAACCGACTCTCCCTTCTGGTGCTCTGTCCACTTTAAACAGCCATGGGTGTCCCAAGATGGGACTGACCTTCTCAGGAGTGGTGAGAAACTTGTAAATGGAGTATGTGTGTGTGGCCTGATCACTTAGCTGAGATCTTGCAAGAGATATTGAAGCACTTACTACGGTCTAGACAGGCTGAGCTCCAAGGACCTCTCCAACCCTGCAAGTTTGGGACAATAGCATTGAAGGCTGGCTAAAGAGAGCACCTATTTTAATTTTTTTTTTCACAAATGCGTTTTTTTATATATATATAAATTTATTTATTTTTTTTTGCTACATTGGGTCTTCGTTGGTATGCACAGGCTTTCTCTAGTTGTGGCGAACGGGGGCTGCTCTTTGTTGTGGTGTGCAGGCTTCTCATTGTGGTGGCTTCTCTTGTTGCAGAGCATGGACTCCAGGCTCATGGGCTTCAGTAGTTGTGGCACGTGGGTTCAGTAGTTGTGGCACATGGGCTTAGTAGTTGTGGCGCACGGGCTCAGTAGTTGTGACACATGGGCTCAGTAGTCGTGGCTCACGGGCTTAGCTGCTCCGCGGCATGTGGGATCTTCCTGGACCAGGGCTCGAATCTGTGTCCCCTGCATTGGCAGGCAGATTCTTAACCACTGCACCACCAGGGAAGTCCCAAGAGAGCATCTATTAAGCCACAACCTGAGGAGGAAGCAGGGAGGGTGGTGGTTACAGCTGGAGTCTGGAGGCCTGAGTCCCGATCAGCTGGGATATACCCAGAGGCCTGGAAACTCCTGGTACCAGATAGGCCACTGTTGAGTCTCCTGGCTGCACTTGGTCACTTCCAAGGCCACTGTGAAAACCCAGTGAAAAGGGTGGCTGGTGGATACCTTTGCCAGTTCACACCCATGCAAATACATATGGACACTTCCCCAACCTCAGTCCAATTGAAGTTACATTGACTTTAACGCCCAAGTTCAAGGGACTGACTCCTCCACTTGTCAGTTGCATAGCCTTGGGCCCAGTCCCTGCCCCTCCTGGGCCTTAGCTTTCTTATCTGTAAAATGGGTATGAGGATAATCGTGTCCATCTCCTAGGTTGTTGTGAGTTTAGAGGGAGACAGATAATCTATGTAACATGCTTGCTCACTGTCTGGCACCAAATCTGAACCATAAGCAGATAACATTGACAATGATAATCGGAAAGTCTGGAATCATTTCCCGGGGTTTTCAGGAGGCTTTGTTTGGCTATAAGAGACTTTGCCTGGAGAGAGAGAGAACCAGTAGCTTCTATGGGAAATGCGTTCAGAAGGGAACTGAGGTGTTTAAAGGGAACAGAGGGTAGCATTTGCTGGGTGCTGTGCCAGGCAACTGACCCTTCTATTTTCCCATCGAACCTTCACTAAAACATGAGACCTTAATGATGCTTTTGGAATTGGATTTGACTCGGGGGTCATGTCAAGTGGGCTTCCACCCCCACCCCTCAGTCTACTCTCATCTCAGCTGCCAGAGTGGTCTGATTATAAATCACATCAGGTCATGTTACCCTCCTATCCCAACACCCCCAGTGGTTTCCTACATCATTCAGAGTAAATGTCAAAGTTCTTTTCCCACAAGGTCCTCACCTACCAGGCTGCTTCTGACCTGCTCTCACATCCCCCCACCCACCCGGCTGTAGCCATATTGGCTTTTTGCTATTCCCTAATTCTGCACAGTCAGCCTCAGGGCCTTTGCACTCGCTATTCCCTTGATCTGTAATGTTTTGCTCCCACACACCTGCGTGATTACTTCCTCACCGTGTTCAAGCTTCAGTCAGAAATTATGTGTATGCGTTTCCTGTGTCTGCTGTAACAGATGGCCGCCAACTGGGTGGCTTAAAACAACAGAGATCGATGTTCTCACAGTTCCAGAAGCCAGAAGTCCAAAATCAAGGTGTCATCAAGGGCCATGCTCCCTCTCAGGGCTCTCAGGGAGAATCCCTTGTCTCTTCCAGCTTCTGATGTTTCCAGGCATTCCATAACTTGTGGCCACATCATTCCAGTCTCTGCCTCTGTGGTCACATTGGGCCTTCACGTGACCTTCTCTGTGTATCTCTGTCTTCTCTTCTTCTTATAGGGACACTTGTCATTAGCTTTAGGGCCCGCCTGGATAATCTAGGATGAACCCATCTCGAGACCTGTAATTTAATTACACTGGCAAAAACCCTTTTTCCAAATACAGTCACATTCACAGGTTCTGGGTGGACATATTTTTGGGGGAGTGCACCATTCAACCCACTACATTATGGCCCTAAAAATCTTCTATGGTCACAAAATAGCACAACCACTTGTCCTTCCAGCTGTGTTATCTGGTTTTGTTCTTCACAGCACTAATCATCACGTGCTTTCTTGCATATGTATTTGTCTCTGGCACTTCTCTCTGCTCTAACTGTAAGCTTCAGGAGGGCAGGCAGGGCTCTGTCTACCTTTTTTTTTTTTTTTTTTTTTAATTTTGTGGCCGCACCGCATGGCCTGTGGGGATCTTAGTTCCCTGACCAGGGATCAAACCCGTGCCGCCTGCAGTGGAAGCGCGGAGCCCTAACCACTGGACCTCCAGGGAAGTCCCTAGGGCTCTGTCTACTTTGAGCACTGCTGCATTCCCAGCCCCTAGCGCAGGACCTCACACACAGCAGGTGCTCAAAATAAATACTGGTTGAATGAATAAATAAAGATCAGAGAATGCCAAAGATTTACAGTCCGATTTGGATCATTCATAAGAGACAGGATTGTTACTAACAGCTCATGATACTGTGGTGCTTACAGGGGGGAATAGATATAATGGATGCCTATTAAAATGGATTTTATATGTGTGTTTATGTGCCATAATTACGTCACAGTCTGATGACAATGCTTAAGTATCCTTAACAGGAAGCTGACATCTTCCAGGAAGAGGTGACCTTAGGCGAGAAGACACGTCAGGTAAAGCTCATGGCACAGAGCGTGCCACAGAGCAAGCCGCCAGGGGCAGGTGGTTTACTTCTCAGAGCCTCTGTTTCCCACATGGAAAAGTGGGACTGGTGGCGGATCCCTAAAGCCCCTTCAGCTCAGACTGGGAGACCTCGGTGGCAGGAACGTCCGCCTGCCCTGCCTGTCCTGACCCAAAGCCTGGGTGCACTTCTCAGCTCTGATTAACATATTCAGCCTCCAAAGTCCTGCTCGTGTGCCCTTCTGTCCAGGAAAATCTCCTGTGAGGTGGTCTGCCGCCCCGCTCTCTCCTGCCCCGTAGTTATATGCGATGTGTTTGCTGCCGTGTCTGTCTTCCCCACAAGACTGGACCCCCAAGTTCTTTACCTCTCGTACCTCTGGTTGGCTGGGACAAAGGTCGGGGACCCAAATGCCACCTTCTCCAGGGTGCCTTCCTGGGCCCCAACCAGAGGGCTGCCTTCCCTCCCTGGGAACATTGGCCCCGCCAATGAAAAAAACCCTACCATAGTATTCATGTTTCTTTCTTCATAGGCTCTATTTCTGTTTATTTTCTTGTCTATTGCCTGTCCTCCCCAGTAGGACATCAGCCCCAGGGCGGGGACCTGGCCCAGAATAGAGCTTGGTACACGGTAGGTACCCAAGTGAGAAGGCAGTTCCCAGCACCCAGCAAGGATCTTCAGGTGGCAGAGGGCACTCAGGCCTGTTGGCGCTGTCAGCATGTATCTGGGCATCTCATCTCGGCCCTCCCTAGACCTTAGAGCTGGAAGGATCTGGATGCCCTCCTGACCTAACCCTCATATAGCAGGCCAGAGAGGGTGAGCGGTGTGCCCAAGCTCACACAGCAGAAGTTGCCTGACACCCCATCCTCCTGACTTCCTGCCCACTGATTGCTCCTCTCTCCTGGGTCACCTTTCGTGTTTTCCCTCAGTAAAGTATTCAGCTCTCTTTCTGAGCGCCACGCTCTTCCCCTGAATTGTACCCATTGAACAGACATATGGCAGGGAGGTTTGTGTTGGGGAACCACTGGCTGGGAGGGGTGTCACTTTGTCCTGAGTCTGAATCCTGCCTCTCACGCTTCCCAGCAGAAGGACCTGGGCAAGTTGGGTCATTTCTTTTTCCTTTTGAAAAATTTTTAATTGCCATAAAATACATGTAACATAAAATATACTATCTTAACCATTTCTAAGTATACAGTTCAGCGGTACAGTTCAGTGGTACAGTTCAGTGGTATTAAATACATTCACAGTGTTGTGCAACCTTCACCACCATCCATCTCCATAATCTTCATCTTGCAAAACTGAAACTGTGCATATTAAACAATAACTTCCATTCCCCACGCCCGCTGCCCACCCCCAGCCCTTGGCAACCATTCCGCTTTCTGTTTCTATGAGTTTTTGACTACTCTAGGGACCCTGTTAAGTGAAATCATACAGGGTTTGTCTTTGGGGGACTGGATTATTTCACTTAGCATAATGTCCTCGAGGTCCATCCACGTAGAAAGTGCCAGAATTTCCCTCCTTTTTAAGGCTCAATAGCATTCCATCGTATGGATCCACTTTGTTTATCGATGGACACGTGGGTTGCTTCCACCTTTTGGCTACCGTGAATAGTGCTGCCATGGTGCATTTCTTTTTAAGCCTCATTTCTCATTTGCAAAACGGTGTCCCTGTCCTGATATTTTAGGTGAATTAATTTCCCTGCCATTTGCTTAACTAGCCACGGAGGCCTTGTAAGCAGGCCTGGTATTTGCTGAGTACTCTCTGAGTGCTGGGTGCCCTTCTGGACTTTACATGTGTTGACGCGTCAAATCCGCACAATCCTGCGAGGCAGGTGCCGTTGCTATCCCATTTTATGGAAGCAGAGAGAAGTAGCAACCTTGCCCACGGTTGAACAGCCGGGAAGTGGCTGAGCTGGGACGGGACTCAGTGGCTCCAAAGCCTGGTCTCCCTCAGTCACGTATTTTCCCACGTGACTGGGCTTCTCCCATCCATGGTGCTGGGGGCAGTGTGTTCACAAATTCCCTGGTGACCGTTCCTATGACCCCCCCCAACCCTGCTGCTGAGTCCCTGGCTTGTCCCAAGCATTCCTGGTGGCGGGAAGTAAGCCACCGAGGGGGTCGGTCCTGGTTGCCCTGGGGAAGAAGATGGAGAAAAACACTAGAAGTCTCTGCAGACAATCTAGTTGGCAGAAAGTTACCCAGCTGTTCCTGCAAAGTAGATGTTCCTTCAACCCAGCTTTTGAAAAACAAAACAACAACGAAACCCACTCAGGAATCATGTGGAGATTCCTATTTCATCCATCTCTTTTGAACAAAAGGCTAAAAGAAAACCACATTCCATCCAATTGACATGATCAAGGGGAATATCTAACAATATTCACATGGAACAGCACATTAATTTAATGCCAAAAAACATCAAAATCCATCACCTAACTTATTTCCACCATCAAATGGAAAGAAGAGTACATATGGTTCCATGGAAGACTTACCTGAAGGGGAAAGTTGCTATAAAATCAGATACCCTTCCCATGTGTGGCTTGATCTATAGCATTTCAAGGAGGTTTAGAATTTCTACCTCAAGACCATCGGGCCTAATTACCCTGGTGGCTGGCCCAGGGCCCACTTTTGAAGTAAAGGTGCTTGTGGGTCCTCTGAAGAGCCCCCTCCTTCTCCTATGCTACCCCAACATTTCAGCTACCTTCCGGAAGGCATCAGTGTTGTCTGGGATAATTGTCAGTTGCACCAGGCTTGGAGAAATCAGCTGGTTCTTTGCATCCAGGAAACAAACAAACTTCTTCGGCCCCTAATCAGATTGGCAGTTCAGGGTGGTAGCAAAGCACTTATTTATTTATCATTAATATTTTCTATAAAAAAGATGGTACCCACCTAGGGCTAGAGCCACCTGGTCCCTGACAACAGCTCTTGTTTCCCGAGAGCCTACTGTGCGCCAGGCACTTCCCACCATCAACTCTCTAACCTGCTTAGTCACCCCTTGCGGCCCCTCACACCTTTGTCAGGTTAGAACACCAAGGCTCTGAAAGGACCAGTGAGTCTCCGGAGGCCACAGAGCAAGGAAGTTGCGGAGGCAGGATTTGAACCCAGCTCTGGCAGTGACCGAAGCTGTGCCCTTTTCTCCATCCCAAGTGTTGCTCCAATTCTCTGCCTGGCTTTTTACCTCAATTGCCCTGGCTTAAGAGAGACTCCAAGAGCTGTGGGCAAGGCCTTGGTCAGGGGGTGTGGACTTGGAGGAGGCAATTCAGGGTGCAAGTTCAGCAAGACCCAATGTCTGTTGGAGGCTGAACTGCCAAGACTCCCAGAGAAGGGGGAGCAATGTCGACCAGAGCTGGGGCACGTGGAGGGGAGCGAGGGGCCCAGGATTAAGGTTTGAGGTTCTTAGTTTGAGGCCCCTATCAGACCTTGGGGCAAGGATTCAGTGCAAATGGGTTATCTTAGAGGTGAGGTCTGCAAAATAACGACTCCCAAAGCGGTCCGCTTGCTAATCCCAGGAACCTGTGAATCTGTTACATTACACGGCAAAAGGAACTTTGCAGACGTGAATAAGGTTACAGACCACAGATGGGGAGATTATCCTGGATTATCTGGCCAGTAATCTAATCACATGAGTCCTTAAAAGTGGAAGAGGCGAGGGACAGAGGAATGGATTAGAGAGATGCGATGTGAGAAGAACTTGACCTGCTGGCTTTGAGGATGGAGGAAGGGGCCACGAGACAAGGAATGCAGGAAGCCTCTAGAAGCTGGAAAAGGCAGGGAAAAGATTCTCCCCTAGAGGCTCCAGAAAGGAACGCAATCGTGCAGACACCTTGATTTAGGGACATCTGTGCCAGACTTCTGATCCCCAGAACTATAAAATAATAAGTATGTGTTGGACTTCCCTGGTGGCGCAGTGGTAAAGAATCTGCCTGCCAATGCAGGGGACATGGGTTTGAGCCCTGGTCCGGGAAGGTCCCACATGCTGCAGAGCAACTAAGCCCGTGCGCCACAACTGCTGAGCCTGCGCTCTAGAGCCTGCAACCCACAACTACTGAGCCCACGTGCCACAACTACTGAGCCCATGCGCCGCAACTACTGAAGCCCATCCGCCTAGAGCCCGTGCTTGGCGACAAGAGAAGCCACCTCAATGAGAGGCCCGCGGACCGCAACGAAGAGTAGCCCCCGCTCACCGCAACTAGAGAAAGCCTGCACGCAGCAACGAAGACCCAACGCAGCCAAAAATAAATAAATAAATAGATAAATAAATTTTCTAAAAAAATAAAATAAGTGTGTGTCGTTTCAGCTGCTATGTTCGGGGTCGTTTGTTATAGCAATGACAGGCAACTAGCACAGTATGTGACCCTAGGAAAGGCTGGCAGGAGAAAAGGGAAGCAAGACGGGCGAGAAGGCAGCCAGTTCAGGTGCATCACCGAACCGGTGGCCAGGGAGCACCTGGCCCTCAGTCACCCCACCTGAGGCGCCAGGGCTCCTGGTGGGAGTGAAAGGAGGTGGGGAGGGGGCATGCATCCCGGCAGCCAGAGAGAGCTCTCAGGAAAAGAGCTGCAGGCGCCGGATACTGGAGGAGGCCTCCATAGCGCCTGTGGCAGGAACACGCGGGGAACGGACGGTGGAGTCTCAGCCTCGGGGTGACCGTCTCATTGAGTTCAGGAACCCGCAGTCTTTCTAAGATGCTGATCCGACATCTCACCCCTGCTCCACATCCTCCCTTGGCTCCCCATTGGTCCACAGTCCCATCTTGCCCTTACCATGGGGCCTGCCTTCTTCCCCAGCCAGACCCTCCTCCTCCTCTCACAGGCACCCCACCCCCCAGATGCCTGGCTACTTGCCCTTCCTGATGGGTCACACTTGTCATACCTCTGCCTTTGCCGATGCTGTTCCCACTGCCTGGCACGTGCCCCCATACACACACCTCTTCTTAATTCCTGCATTCACCCATTGACTTATTTCCGGAAGCCTTCCCTGCCCCACCCCTGTGACTGGGTGAGAGGTCTCTCTGGCACGTCTACTGCACCTGGCCAGTGCTAGCCCCTCCCAGGCTCCGCACCCCACGGTGCTGCCCGGGACGTGTCCCGCCCCAGGCAGCTGTGCCTGACTCAGCGCTGCCTCCCGGGTGCCCGACCCAGGGCCCAGCACACAGGAGGGCTCAGGGAAGTCCTCTGCTCTGCAGGACCCAAGTCATGGGAAAGGCGTGCCTTGCTGCCCACAGTGCAGCCGCTGGCCGCTCGGCCCGGCTATTTTTACTTCTTCCCCCTGCAGAGCTGAGGCCTGTGGGGCAGGTTCTCACACCGAGCCAGTGAGGCCTGCCAGATGGAGCGAAGACACTTGCGGTGCTGCCCCAGCCAGAGGCCAGCAGGAGTGGCCGTGTGGGCTTGTCCTCTGGACAGAGCACAGCCCCTTGACCGCAGCCGGGGAGCTGTAGGCTCAGAGCCACCAACCTGATGCCCCGGGAGAGTCCCGTAAGACGGAGCTGGGTTCAGGGCCCATCTTTCCCACGTTTTCCCTGAGTCACCTTGAGCAAGTCATGTCACCTCGTCTGCCAGGTGGGCAGGCGTCTAGCTCTCTCTTGCAGGTCATTCTGAGGATAGAATGATCAATATGATAAATAGATATGTCTAATTTGAATGAGATCTTAAATAGGCAAAACAATCACATGATTCGAAACTCAAAATGTAGGGACTTCCCTGGTGGCACAGTGGTTAAGACTCCGCGTTCCCAATGCAGGGGGCCCAGGTTCGATCCCTGGTCAGGGAACTAGATCCCACATGCATGCCACACTAAGAGTTCCCATGCCACAACTAAGGAGCCCACCTGCCGCAACTAAGACCCAGGGCAACCAAATAAATAAATAATTAATTAAAAAAAAAAAAGAAACTTAAAATATAGAAAGGGGTATTTACTCAGTGCCAGTCCAGACCTTATCCCCAGACAGACAGCTACCCTCCCTGAAGTCACAAATGTGGCTGTTCTCCCTCTCTCCCCTTCTTCCTTCCCTACCTCCCTCCCTCTCTCCTTTTCTCTCTCTCTGTCTCTCTATGGATATACAGATATAGTTACATAGATAGATAAATAAAGATAGGTAGATAGATAGATAGATAGGGACAGAGAGAGCGAGCCAGAGGTTATAAGAATGTATATGTTTGCATTTATATTTATACACATGCACGTACACCCCATTATGGAGTAGCTATCCTGAGCTATATGCTTTGGCACATAGTTGTGTTCATAAATGTTAGCTTTGATGTCTCACCCTCTGTCATCACCACCTTCATAATTGTCAGTGTCAACTACTGTTCATTGACTGCTCAGCTACCAGGCTCTGTGCTAGGTTCCCTGCAAATATTATTCCCATTTTATAGATGAGGAAACTGAGGCTCAGAGAGGCTGGGTGACTTGGCCAAGTTCACACAGCTGGCTAGTGGCAGAGCCAGGAATCAAACCCTGGTTTTGGACCCCAAAGCCTGTGCTCAGAGTCACTTGGCTTCTGATGACCTGGCCCCAGGCAAGTGTCCCAGGTTCCAGGAGTGACAGGCACACCCAGGCTGTCCCCGTGAGGGCTCCACATCTCTGGACAAGCATTAGGGAGGAATGTGTCTGCCCCGCCTCCAACACATCCAGAGCCCCACCTTCTTCCTGGTGTCAGCAGTGTCAGGCTGGAGGACCCTGTGCCAGGCGGCCCACACCCTCGTGGTGCCCTAATGTCCACAGACGGCAGGGCCTTGCCCCAAGTGACACAGCAAGGGAGTGACAGGCCCAGAACCAGAATGCAGGGCCAGTCCCGTCCTGCCCTGTCATATGGGAAGTGTTTAATAAATGCCAGTGTGGAAAGAGTGCTCACCCGTAACTTGTTGGGGCACCTCAAAGCATCACTGGGATTCCGGTTCCCATCTGAGCTGCCCTCACTAAACCCTGAGCTTCTGGATGGCAGGGCCACCTACAGCTCATTCATCTGCAGGGGCCCATCTCCACCATGGCCCCCACCCAGGGCTCTTGGGATGGAGCCTGGAACAAGGTTGAACTAATGCACAAAAGAATTCTTCTACTCCCCTGACGTTAGATATTACTGATTTGAATCTTAAACTCTTAAAACTCTCAGTGTGTTTAAATCCCGTAACATATTGTGTTCCTTCAGGCATAGGAGGCCCTGGACTTAGAATCAGGGGGTTTCTTTGAATTCAAGTTGTTCCATTTACCAGCTGTGTGACATTGGGCAAGTTGCTTAACCTCTCTGAGCCTCAGTTTCCTCATGTGTAAGACGGAAGTAATAAAGCCTACCGTACAGGTCATGGGGAGGGCAAAATCAGGTGGTACAGGTAAAAACACCTGGCAGATAAGGATAAAATCTTATTAACCGCAACAACCCTAACACACGTTGGGCCCCCTTTCGGTGGAGGACAGGGACATTCATAGAACCTTTGCGGTTTGCGAGCTTTCAGACCTCTTACGTCACTCAATCACCTGACCTAGAATATTCTTGCTAGCTTGTTCACTCTCTGTTGTCCCCACCCCTGGAATGCCAGGGCTGGGAGGGCAGGGGCTTATCTGTGCTGTTCACCATTCCACCCCTGGCTCCTGGAGCCTGCCTGGCCAGCACATGGTACCTGCTTGTTAAGGATTTGTTGAATGAATGCTCACTTCAGGAGCTGGGTAAGGGAGACATACTCTTTCCCATTTTACAGATGAGGAAACTGAGGTACAGATAGGTAGCTGTGGCTTCCTCTCTACAGTGCGTCCACGGTCCTCCCACCACAGTTTGCCTTTGGAGTTACAGGGAGTGGAGGGGTTCAGAGTGTGGGCCCCGGAGGAAGACTGCTTGGGTTCAAAGCCTGGCTTGGCCGCCTACTAGCTGTGTAACCTCAGGCAAGTCACTCGAGCTCTCTGGTCCTCAGTTTCCTGTCTGTAAAACGGAGGTGATAATAGTAGCTGCCTTATGGGTTGTTATGAGAGTTAAATGAGGCTATCTCTGGACTTCTCTGGTGGTGCATTGGTTAAGAATCTGCCTGCCAACGCAGGGGACACAGGTTCAAGCCCTGGTCCGGGAAGATCCCACATGCTGCGGAGCAACTGGGCCCATGTGCCACAACTACTGAACCTGCGCTCTAGAGCCCGTGCGCCACAACTACTGAAGCCCATGTGCCTAGAGCCCGTGCTCCACAGCAAGGGAAGCCACCGCAATGAGAAGCGCATGCACCACAATGAAGAGTAACCCCTGCTCGCCACAACTAGAGAAAGCCTGTACGCAGCAACGAAGACCCAATGCAGCCAATAAATAAATAAATAAATAAATTTATAAAAAATAAATGAGGTTATCTCTGTAAAGTGATTAGCACAGTGCACGGCAGAGAGGAATGTCAGCTGTCAGCAACACCATCCATAACACTAGGAAGAAACAGGTCCAGGGAGATGACTCACCCACAGTCACCCTGCTAAACTCCAGGCTCTGTCCACCACCCACACACGCCCCACTAGCTGCACGTGGAGACCAACCACGGCTGGGGAGTTAGCCAGGCCAAGCAATGGGCTCCCAAGACAGTTGGGGTGTAGGGGTGCTCCATCCTGGGCAAGGCCTGGCCCGGGGACTCAGCTATCAGCACCACATTCAGCTCCTGGAAATGGGCACACCCAGGTTGGCCTGTATTGGTCTGTATAGGCTGCAGCTGCTCTGGCCCAGGCTGGGTAGGGAGCAGAGGTGGCTCCAGACCTGGCCGGGAGCCCAGGATGGGAGACAGGAGTGGGGAGCAAGCCGAAAGGGAGGGACACTGCTGGAAGCCTGCCTCTACCTCAGCTGCACCCAGGCATGGACCCCATCCTGTTAGAGGCTGCAGTTCTAGATTGTCCCCTTACTCTGCCCTGGAAGGCTGACTCATAGGGTCCAAAATCAAATTCTGGTTATGAGCTTGGGTGTGGATTTCCAAGCCTCCTCTGGAATTAAGATCACCTCTGGGGGGCTTGGGATTAGCTTCTGCAAAGAGTTTGTGTGATATTGTTCAAACAATAAGGGTTTTGTTGCCGTATGGACCTGCCTCTGCTGCTTACCTTTGTGTGACCTTGGACAAATAAAAACCTCCCTCAGCCTCAGTCTCCTCATCTGTAAAATGGGCATAATGACAGTTGTTCCTCATGGCTGTGTTAAGTAAGAAAGAGCCTGTAAAGCCCTTCCTTCCAGAAAATCCTCTTCCCAGCAAGGACAGCAGATCAGCAATTCTTCAGGCATCCCCAGGTGGGAACACCACTTCCTTGCCAGGTGCCCAATGGTCCCGCCTGCTACCATCACTCAACTTGATTAGAGCGATTTACTGGGAAGCCAGGTCGTCCTCAGAACTTTGCATGACCAGTAGGGCTCACGTATTCATCTGACTTTGATTCAGTGCCTAGTGGCACGGAGCTCTGTACGGCCCTCCCTGCTGCCCCAGGGCCCAGGGTTTATGCCCAGCTCGTGTCTAAGGTGGGACAGCCTGATGCACCTCTTTCCACTGTGGAGCAGACCTGCGGGGGGGTCAGTAAGTGGCCTGAAACATCAGGGCTAAATCCAGTCCCGACTCCACTGTGTGACTTAGGGCAAGCTACTTAATCTCCCCGAGCCCAATTCCTCTTGGAAAATGGCATAATTCATCACCCTGGAAGAGGTTAGTCAGTGTCAGTGTCGGGCTTAACACAGGAAGAATATTTTCCGCCCATCTCCAAGGAGGTGGGCCCTTTCTCACCTGGCTCTGGGTACCAGGGCCACAGCATCACCCTGGACAGAAGCCCAAGACCTTAGGAGGCGACCCGGATGGCAGACCGAGCATTCGCAAAGATGGGAGCTGCCTGGTGAGGAGGTCTCAAATGTGGAAACTGAGAAGAATGGACTTGGACGAGCATAACCTGTGCCAATGAGCTCCGCCTGCCCCAGGGGAGGGTCTTACAGGAGGAAGGGCAGGGATCCGGAGGACAGGGAGACCTCACAGGCTCAGGGCTACGAAAGGAAAAGCCGGCAATCTCTGATGGGTCCAGGATCCTCTCAGAGAGGGGCCGACGGTGGGAACAATGACCCTGAAAGCCCTGAACCTTGGTCTCTGCCCATATCTGCTCCTTGTCGGCTCCAACTGGGGCTCTGCACACAGATACCAAAGTCCCGGTGCCATGCCAGCCGGATGGGCCACTTCTGCCAGACCTGGGAGAGAGGAGAGGATGGCCGTGCTCTCAGGATGCAGGCCCACCGTGCATCAGGAAGCCTCCTGGACGTGCGTGACCGGCCACCCCAGATACTTACTCTGAATGCACTGGGCATGCTCTGGGGAGAAACTAGTACAGCAGGGACCTCCAAGAGAGAGGGAAAAAATCCTCACCTGAGTCGAGTGTGCCGGTCCCTTTATGTGTCAGCTCGGCCAGGTTCCTCTCCCCAGTTATTAGGTCAGACTCGAGGGTGGGTATTGCTATGAATGCATCTGTCGACGTGGTTCCTCCTACAATCAGTTGACTCAAGTGAAAGAGGTCGTCTCCATCACGTGGGTGGGTGTCATCCAATCAGCTGAAGACGTGAAGAGCAAACGTGAGGTTTCCTTGAAAAAGAAGAAATTCTGCCTGTGGACGCCGTTCCTGCCTGTCTCCAGCTCACAGGCCTGCCCCGCAGATTTCAGACACGCCCAGCCAGACCCCACAGCTACGTAAGCCCCTTCCTTAAAATGAATTTCCATTTCTCTGCTGAACCCCGGCTGACACGGAGGAAACAGATGTCCAATTCCAGGTTCACCTCCCCTTCCTTCTTTCCATTCCTTCCTCGGAGACCACGATGCAATAGACACCGTACTAGACCCCAGGTACGTGATGGTGAGCACAGCCGACACCTTCCAGACCAGCAGGGAAAAGACACACGCACGGTGTAAGTGGCGATTCCTGCCTCTGTGGTGCGCCGTGGCTCGTGGAGTTGACACATCCCTTCCTGACTCCGCGTTCAATGACGTCACGTTGGTGACTTGAAATTGGCTGTGGTGTGAGTATTTACACCCCGGACATTGTCAGATGCTGCGAATTAGGACTCTTCCCACCCAGCCCTGTCCCCCCCGGCTCACCGGTGCACCACTTGAATATGACAAGGGAACAACTTAGATTAGGAGCTGGGGGGAATCAAGGGAGGCTTCTTGGGGTGAGTGACATCTGAGTGAGGCCCAAAGACTAATCGGGAGTAAACTAGGTGGGGAGGGAAGGGAAGAGCAGCCAGGCTGAGGGACCAGCATGTGCGGAGGCCCTGAGGAGAGAAAGAGCTCTGCTGTCTCATCACCATCTCACTTGTCTGGGTTTCCCTCCAGACTGGGGGCTCCTGGCGGGGGGATCTGCGGCACCCAGTAGAGCCACGCTGAGCTGGGTGACCTCGGGCTCGTCACCATGCCAGGTTTCCTCATCTGAAAACTGGCGGGGACGGGGGGTCGGGGTGGGGGGTGAGTGGCAGGAGCTGAGGGTGGAAAGGTCGACCTTGAGGTCAAGGTAAGGAGTGCAGATTCTTTTCCAAGGTCAGTAGGAAGCCACAAGGCAGAGACATGATCTGATTAATATTGTTAAAGCACCAGTGAGGCTGCCAGGAGGGGAGTGGAAGCAGGGGAGAGCGGCTGAGAGACTAAGAGCTGCATCCCAGCGGGGAGGGGGCAGCAACCCGGTCGGACAGACAATGACGGAAAAGAAGAGAAGTGGTTGGATTAGGGATTTATTTAGAGGACTGCTCGTGGGGCTTATAGATGAGAAAGAGAGGGTAGAGGATGCCACCCATGTTTCTGGCCTAAGAAACTGGGGGACAGGGGTACATTGACAGAGATGGGAGTGTGTAGGGGCATAGGTGTTAGGGGGTGGGTGTCACAGGCTCTGAATGGGCTGTGAAAAGCTGAATGCATTTCTGCTCGGGGCAGATGAAGGGTTAAGTCAGCAGTCTGCCAGACAGCCTTGGACTACTGGCCACTGGCTTGGGATCAGGAACAACTAACATATCTCTTGGCTCTGCCCTCCTGAGTCCTGGCCTCTAACCTAGAGGTCACCTCAGGGTCCAAAATAACTTGGGACTCCAAGCTTCATGTCTTCATCCCGGGCGTAAAGCAGGAGGAAGAGGAGATGGGCAGCTCTCGGTCCCCTTTTTAATGAGCTCTCCTTACCAACTTCTCCTACGGCTCACTGGTCAGAACTAGGTCACATGCCACACCTGGCTGCAAGGGAGGCTGGGAAATGTAGTCTTTGGTGGGACACATTCAAAACAGGGTTTCGTTGGAAGGGAAGAAGTGAGGCAGCAATCTCAGCAATACTGTCTTTCTCCCATGGCTCTCCCACTCCCTGGCTGAACAATTCCCCACACCCCTCGTGTGGACACGTAAAATTCAGACTTCTTGCTCTGACCTGCAAACCCTTCACCATCTAGCTTCTACTGCCCTGTTCCGCCTCTCCCCAGACCTCTCCTTCTCTTGTCCCCAGACCTGATTCTCATCCCAAGGTGAAAGTCACGTTGTGGTCACTCCATGTGTCCTCAGTGCCCTGACCAGGGCCTGGCACCAGACCAAGGCCAAGGTGTTCTGAAGGAATAGGTGTTGAGGTGCTTTCTAGGGCTGTGCACAATCCCAGGGTTATTAGCGATAGCGACATATAAGAAGCAGTTCTGTTTGGTGTCACCACTGTCACTGCGAGGTCCTCCTCCTGCAGATGGAAGCAGCCAGAGGGCTCTGAGAGATTGGGGTGGACGGCCGAGCCACGACCCCTCGACAGAGGGGCTGCCGGCTACATGGTCCCAGCAGGTGAACACAGCTCAGCTGCGGATACCTCTGAACCATACTGCACACTTAGGAAGCAAACAAAGGTATGTTTTAAAGGTTGACATTGCCGAGGCAGACGGCAGGATGGAGAGGCCAGTTTTGGGCAGAGATGCTTGCAGAGCTTACGGGGCCTCTCTAAGCAGCCATCAGCCCCTTATTCCTGTTCATGGTGAGGAGCTGTGGTCCAGAGAAGGGGAGAGGGAGGGGACCAGAACGGCCCAGTATGTGCCCCTGGGCACCAGGCACTGTGCACAGATTTCCAGGTGGTGGTTCATTTCTGGAGATGGAGAAACTGAGGTTCACAAAGGTTAAACAACCTGGTTGAGGTCACTAGGCTGACTCCTTCGCTTTATTTTATTTTTCTGATTCTTCGTCTCGTATTATCTTACCGCTGACTTTTTCTTCCCTCCCTCCCTCTCTTCCTTCCTTCTTCTCTCCCTCCCTCCTTCCCTCTCTCTTTTTTTAGGAATAATTTCATGTAGTCAAATGCACAGAACTTAAGTATTTGATGAGTTCCTCCAAACGTATACACTCTGTAACCACTGCTCCCATCAAGATAAAGAGCATTTCCACCTCCCAAATCCATTGCCCTCACATCCCTTTCTAGTCGACTCCCCTCCCCCTCCGAAAGCAACCCCTGTTCTAATTCCTGTCTCTGTGAGTTTGGTTTTGCCTGTTTCTGAACTTCACATGCATGGATTCAGGCTGGCTCTTCTCTTGTTTCCTTACAAATGGCGTGGGGAATCCGGGGCCATCTGGGGAAGGGCTGTGGTCAGGGGTTGTCAGCTAAAGGAACAAAAGGCACGACGCCGTCTGTACACTGCGTCCTTCAGCGCAACTCCCGCAGCAGGGCTGCATGCTCACATCACTCCTCTCCTTCCGGGCCAGCCGTGCTCCCAGCCCCCTCACAGCACTGACCCACTCTCTCCCTGGGAAGCGTTCCCTGACCCACCGGCTGCTGTGTGCTCCCCTTGCCCGGAACTTTCCTTCAACAGCCTCAACGCAGTCATGATGAAATCACTGGTGGTGTTACTTTTATTCAACACCTGTGTCCCCCACGCGAGGTCAGGTGTGTCATGGTCACATCACATGCCCAGGTGTAGCTTGCTGCAGTGCTTACACATCTTCAGTAAAGACTCGTTGAATGATTGATTGTAGGAGTGTGTGTGTGTGTGTAAGGGTTGTGCTATAGGAGAGAGGAAAAGGGAGTATGGGTGAGTGTGGGCCGAGGAACACAGAGGGGCACAGGGGCAGCCCTGCCTGGGGTGGCTTTAGGGCAGCACCCCAAGGGGTGCTTATTCAGCCTGGCACTGACCCTTGCTTGCTCCCTTTAAATCCTTACCAGCCTCCCTAAGGAAGTTACCTCCATCACTTTGTTTTATAGACGAGGAAATGTCCGGCCCGGAGCCCATCTATCTCCTGCCTCAAGACTGCTCTGAAGAGGCAAGGGAGAGGCCAGGATATAGAGGAGTTTTTGCAACAAAGACCAGAGAGTCGAACATCAAAAGATTACTTTTGGGGCTTCCCTGGTGGCGCAGGGGTTAAGAATCCCCCTGCCAGTGCAGGGGACAAGGGTTCGAGCCCTGTTCCAGGAAGATCCACACGCCTCGGAGCAACTAAGCCCGTGCGCCACAGCTACTGAGCCTGCGCTCTAGAGCCCACGAGCCACAACTACTGAGTCCACGTGCCACAACTACTGAAGCCCGCGTGCCTAGAGCCTGAGCTCCGCAACAAGAGAAGCCACCGCAATGAGAAGCCTGCGCACCGCAATGAAGAGTAGCCCCCGCTCGCCGCAACTAGAGAAAGCCCACGCAGCAACGACGACCCAACGCAGCCAAAAATAAAAAAGAAACAAATAAATAAATAAAATTTCCCAATTCATTCTGTGTATGTGAGGTTTAACAAGATGTCTTTAAATGAAAGAATAACAGGTATGATATTCCTGGATAACTTTTGCTCAACTCTTTTTGGCGCACTTTCCCAGGAACTGAGAAAGTGAAGGGCTCCAACAACGAGGTCACGAATCCCTGTGCAAACCAGGCGGTTTCCGTCAAATTGAGAAGAGTCTAACCAAGTCCCCCACTGACTGATCAGTAAAAATAATTCAGATAATGAATCATCATTATGTGATTTTTTTTTGAGGGGGTCACATATCTTTGAAGGAGTTCAAAGAATTAAGTGACATTTCTATAACAAAAGTGCTTCCCTTCCCATAGATGTATTTATATGAATGAATAATTTCCATGCTTATATCTATAAATACAAAAAAGAGGAATAAAACCTACCTTGAACCATGTCTCATTTTAGCTATAAGTAATATTCATCCGTGGATATCATGAGCTAATTCAGCCAGCAAGGCCTGGAGGGGGCCTCAAAAAATTTCAAGTAAATTTTTATTTTTATGTTCAATAAGTATCAGAATGTGTAACATAAGAGATTTTTACTAAGTATTTTGGTAAGGGTAACTCAATCCAAAAGTAAATTTTTTAAGCTCATAGAGCCTTGGAGTGAAAGGAGATTAATTTCAATTTATATAAGAATTTTTGTTAGAGAAAAACTAATGATTGGATAACAGTAAAATACTTTGGGCATACAAATATATGCTGTTAAATTAGGACAAAATTCTGGAGAGAGTAAAATGAAAATATAAAGCCACAGAGGAAAAGAAACAAAACAGTATGTTCGATTGTCAAAGAGCTTGTTCACAAGTTTTTAAGTGGAGGGTAAGTGGGGGTCAAATTTCTACAGAATTTAGATTCCATTGATTATATTTATTTATTTTTACAAATTTATTTATTTATTTTTGGCTGCATTGTGTCTTAGTTGATGCGTGCGGGTTTTCTCTAGTTGCGGCGAGCAAGGGCTACTCTTCGTTGTGATGCACGGGCTTCTCACTGTGGTGGCTTCTCTTGTTGCGCAGCACGGGTTCTAGGTGCTCGGGCTTCAGTACTTGTGGCACACGGGCTCAGTAGTTGTGGCGCGAGGGCTTAGTTGCTCTGCAGCATGTGGGATCTTCCCGGACCCGGGCTCGAACCTGTGTCCCCTGCATTGGCAGGCGGATTCTTAACCACTGCGCCACCAGGGAAGTCCCCATTGATTATATTTAAAAGAGTGAAGTAACAATTTTATTTTAAAATGTCAATATTTTCAATACTTTGGAAGTTACGTTATTTGCAACTGTGTAAATTTAGGGTAAAAAACTGAGAGAACCAACTTACACAAAGTTGAGAGAGTCAAAATATACAAGGGAGTACATTGGGGGTCCCTCGCCCACATTTTTTAAGGCTTATATGAGCAAAAAAGATTTGAGATCACGACTTGAAGGATAGCTCTTCAACAGCGGACCACACTCCCATCTCCTCTCAAATGTTGGTGTGTTTTTTTCTCCTGAGCCGTTTATTACTCAACCTGAGCTTTTTGAAAGGAGCCTGCACATGACATGCTGTGGAGGAGGGTCTGATCTTTTCAGGTAGAAAGTTGCAGAGTTGATCTTAACAAGTTCCAGAGGGTTTGTCTCTTTCCCAACCCTATTCCCTTGAAGAACAGAAAACCTCTGGGGTAATCTTATTTGAATCCCCAGGACCAACGTCAAGTCACTTGGGACAGGGAGATCAAAGACAGGCTGGCATCTCTGTGCAGGGAGCCTGCAGTGAGCTTCAGGGGACGCTGTGCTCCCAGGATTGGTGTGTTGGAGGCGACAAGTGTCTTGTCTTGGCCTCCTGAGCCCTCTGGGAGTCTTCTCTAGGTCTTCGTGCAGACCAGTGGGCGGTAGAATAGTTGGGCTGGACCTGAGGCCAGCTCTTCAGTGTTCCTGGCAGGGTTGCTACGATGGCCACTCAAGAGAGACCCTAGGGAGCCACTGTTACTGACTAGGAAACAGTTCCTTCTTTTTTTTTTTTTTTTTAATAAATGTATTTATTTTATTTGTTTATTTTTGGCTGTGTTGGGTCTTCATTGCTGCGCATGGGCTTTCTCTAGATGCATCGAGCGGGGGCTACTCTTTGTTGTGGTGTGCGGGCTTCTCATTGCGGTGGCTTCTCTTGTTGCGGAGCACGGGATCTAGGCGGGCGGGCTTCAGTAGTTGTGGCGCGTGGGCTCTAGAGTGCAGGCTCAGTAGTTGTGGCGCATGGGCTTAGTTGCTCCGCGGCATGTGGGATCTTCCCGGACCAGGGCTCGAACCCGTGTCCCCTGCATTGGCAGGCAGATTCTTAACTACTGCGCCACCAGGGAAGTCCAATACTGTTTTTTTTTTTTAAGACCATTCTCTTAGTACTTTTTAAAAACTTAAGTCAGCATTGTCTTCCAGTGTTAAAGGCACCCCCTCACCTCTGCATTGAACTTAAGGTGTCAATCAATACAAAGGAATGGAACATACATCCTGAGACAATTTCATTGTGTGTAAATTCATACTATTTTAATTTTTTATGCAATCTGATGAGGAGATGAGCTCAGATTTAAAATTCTTCAAAGCACATTTACTGTAACAAGAATTGTTACGTGTTAATACTGCAGTTTTCAATAAAGATTGACTACTTATGTTGCAAAAAAAAAGAGCAGACCACAGAAGGATGAGCTCGTTTTCCTGAAGTCCCTTCAGTCAGGACTGTGATTTGTGCTTCGTGCTTCTTTGCTTTAAAGCGCGCAGGTGATGCTTGCCAATGGGAGTGTCAGCTGAGAACACGTCTGCGAAGCGCAGGGGGAGGTTGAAGTCAGCCTGCTCTGGACCGGCCTGGCTCTCCTGCAGCGCTGCTGGGCCACAGGCTGGCTGTTGGCCTTTGCACAGGCAGGCAGGCTGGCCGGCAGGGAGGAAGGGCCACAGCCAGGCCCGGTGCTGCTCCTGAGGTAGGCAGCGCTCCTGGAAGCCTCCTGATCTTCTAGGCAGGATTGGAGTCTAGTCCCTACTCTTGTTGCGATGGAGGGTGAGAGGTTGATTTTCCCAAAGGACAGCCGAGCAGATGTTGGGAAGATCACCAGTAAAGGACATGCGGACCCCAAACTTCTGTCTCTGCAAGAGCCACTGGCTTCCTCTGTGCCAGGGACTGACCTAAGTGCTCGTACCTAATCCTCAAGCAGCCTGGGAGGGCGGAGTGATTGGAAACCCAGGCAGCCTGATTCCGGGCCACGTCGTGTATGAGGTGCCACCGTGACCACAGACACGTTCTAGCCTCCGAAGGGGCGATTTAACCCTTACCTCTTCTACTTAAAACTCTGTGATCTGGAGTGAGGCATTAACCCTCTCCGACCCTCAGTTTTCTCATCAGCAAAATGGTCCAGGCAGTGGCAGCTGCTCTGCCTGGGAAGGACTCTGCCATATCAGAAAAGTTTGTGCCTAAAATTAGAAGGCTGAAATCTCAATTTTGACGTGTCGGATAAGATAACATAGGAGGACAAACCACACTTATTTTTGTGGCTTTCCTAGTTGGCTCTGCTTGGAACACTGTCTGGCATTTTCCATGCCTGGGGCATCCCCAGCTGCCTCTTGGGGCCTGAGAACCTTTCCTCCCAAACCCCAAATACCATAGCAGCTGCACCAGGGCTGGCAGCCATTTGGATGATTCCCAGGTGGCCTCTTTTGGAAATTTATGGTGACTGGGCAGGAACTGCGTTCCTGCAATGGGGAGAATGAGGCCTGTCCTAGAGAGGCGGGGGTGTGGTGAGGGCAGTGGAATCCAAGTCCAGAGACCTGGGTCTCGCCCTACAAAACCACTTACTGTGTCATCTCAGGTGGGTAGCTTAACCTTTCCGAGCCTCATTCCTTCACTCAGCTATCCTCAAGGCTGAGCCCTGGGGACTCAGGAATGAGTCAAACAGGCCCTTCCCTACAGGCCCTTCCAGTTTCATGGGAGAGGCAGCCAAGGAAACTGTAACAGGCAATGGGATCCTTCTGCGGCTGAGAGGCAGTGTGCCTAGACATCAGGAGGACTTCTTGGAGGAAGTGAGGTTGGGGCACCATTTTCCTCTTCTGTTAATTGAGAGGGCTAAATTAACTAACACTTTTTTTATTTCGGAGTAGAATTGTGTTTTAAACTACTTTATCATAAACGTAATACATGCTCCTGATGAAAAATTTCAAGAGAACCGATAGGTATTAGATGGAATGTCTCTTTCCCTGCTCATCTCTGGAAGGAACTAAGTACATTCCACAGTTTCTTGTGTAGCCTTCCAGAAATGTTCTATGTGCATGGAAACCTACGTGGGCAAAACATGAAAAGCCCAAATAAATAATAATAATGGCTCCTAGCTGTTGAGTGTTTCCTATGTGCCAGCCTCAACAATGATGCTTGCTCTTTTCAATTAATATCTCTGACATATTTCTTCATCCATAATCAGCTTTTCAAGATACTGCAAAAGTAGCCTGGGAGGCAAGTGAATAAACATTTCCCACTGCCTTTCTCAGAATTGCCTGGATCCCACTGAAACCTCCCTATGGTTGAGTTACTGTTAGCTCAATTTTCAGATGGGGAAACTGAGGCCCAGAAAAGCACAGTGGGGGTCTGAGTCCACACGGCGACCAGAGGCAATTCCATGCCTTGATTAACCAAGTGGGGCTCTGGGGCCAGAGGGAGGCCACACTGTCCTCAAGTCCTGGTTTCTGGAAGAGAGCAGGACTAAAGATAACCCAGGCAGGCGGGAGGCGAGTGTCAAAAGCCGCAGCTTCACTAGAAAGTGCAGGCCCGTCCTCCACCCGCAGGGGTCTGGGATCAATGCACAGGCCAGGCTCTCGGGATTCAGGCCAGTGTCCCTGCTCCCGCCCACCCAGGCGCCCACACATCCCCAAATGCGTCATTGTGGCTTCTTTGATTGTCACTGGCTGGGTGGCCCTGAGCCTGAGCAAGTCACTGGCCTTTCTTTTTCCTTTCTTTTTTTTTTCCCTTTGTTTTTAAATATTGAGGTGGGATTCATATAACACCAAATTAAATATTTCAAAGTGTCCAATTCAGTGGCATTTAGTGCATTCACAATGTGCTAATGCCCCCTCTATCTTGTTCCAGACATTTTCATCACCACCAAGGAAGACTTGCACCCTTGAAGTAGTCACTTCCCAGCACCCTCCCCGCCAGCCCCTGGCGGCCACGTGTCTCCTTCTTGTGTCTATGGATTTGCCTCTCCTGGACGTTTCATACAAATGGAATCATACAATATGTGGTCTTTTATGACTGGTTTCTTTCACTGAGCATCATGTTCTTAAAGTTCATCCATGTTGCAGCGTGTACGTCAGGGTTTCATTCCTTGAAACAGATAAATAACATTCCACTGTATGAATAGACCATGTATATTGTTTATCCATCGTTGTCTGCGGACGTTAGGGCTGTTTCCACCTTTTGGCTACTGTGAATAGTGCTGCTATGACACTGCCCTTTCTCAGCCTCTGTTCTCACATCCGGAAAATTCAGATACTAAAATTACCACCCCCCTCCCCACTTGGGGGGGGAAGGGCAGTATAGGGGTAGGGGATTAAGAGGTACAAACTATTAGGTATGAAATAAGCTACAAGGATATATTGCACAACATGGGGAACATAGCCAACATTTTATAATAGCTATAAATGGAGTATAACATTTAAAAATTGTAAATCACTATGTTGTACACCTGAAACTTATAGAATATTGTACAGCAACTATACTTCAATTTTTGAAAAGTTTAAAAAAAAAAAACCTACCTTGTGGGGTCCTGGGGAGGATGAAATGAGTTGTGGATGTAAAGCCGTTACCTGGCACGCCGCGACACTCCACTACAGCTTCTGTTGGGTGTTTACTGCACAACCTAACATTGATTGAGCACTTGCTGTGTACTGGTCTCAGCACTTACCTGTTTTCAGTCATTTATGGACATGTTTTCCATTCATTCATTAATTCCTCCAGCAACGTTAGGAGGTAGGTCTCAGTGATCAATTCCACTTTATAAAACACTAGGCCCAGGGGAATTCCCTGGCGGTCCAGTGGTTAGGACTCGGCACTCTCACTGCCGAGGGCCCGGGTTCAATCCCCGGTCGGGGAACTAAGATCCCACAAGTTGCGTGGTGCGGACAAAAATAAAAAATAAAAACAAACTTTAAAAAACAAAACAAAACAAAAACTAGGCCCAGAGAGGTCAGCTAATGAGCTGCCTGTGGAGGCAGGATCTGAACCCAGACCACGTGACCCTGAAGCCTCAGCTGGTCTACACTCGTGGGGGGTTGACACAGCTATCCTTAGTGACATCGCCTCCCGGCTGGGGACCGTGAGACACTTTCACTTTCTTTTTTCCCTTGGGCTTTCTCTGTTCCACATCTCTGTAAGTGCTTGATTTGTTTTTTTTGTTTGCTTTAAATTTTATTTATTTATTTATTTTATTTTTGGCTGCGTTGGGTCTTAGTTGCTGCGCGTGGGCTTTCTCTAGTTGCGGCGAGCGGGGGCTACTCTTCATTGCGGTACGCGGGCTTCTCATTGCGGTGGCTTCTCTTGTTGTGGAGCACGGGCTCTAGGTGCACGGGCTTCAGTAGTTGTGGCACGCGGGTTCAGTAGTTGTGGCTCGCGGGCTCTAGAGTGCAGGCTCAGTAGTCGTGGCGCACGTGCTCAGTAGTTGTGGCACACGGGCTCAGTAGTTGTGGCTCACGGGCTTAGTTGCTCCGCGGCATGTGGGATCTTCCAGGACCAGGGCTCGAACCCGTGTCCCTTGCATTGGCAGGCGCATTCTTAACCACTGAGCCACCAGGGAAGTCCCGCTTGATTTGTTTTTACAATGAGCAGATCATAATTTTGTAATCGGAAAGAATCAGGAATGATTTTAGATGCTGGCATGTTATATGTCATGTGAGAAGAGCTGAACCCCAAATTCCAGGTACAGCTTGATCTCAACCGTCTTGAAAAGTGTACCGGAAACACCCGGTGTGAGGTGGGGAGGGCCTGTTTGCCAACATATTAATAAGGTTTGTCTCTGGGGGTCTGGATGGGGTGATCACGTGATTTTTCATATGAGTTTGGTCTCCTTCTAGCTTTTCCAACTTTATTTTGATGACAAACAAGTATCGCTTTTATATTCAGAGAGAAAGTGATTCTAAAAACAAAAGACAGATTTTCTCGGCTGGGACCCATGGGTGTTTCTGCTTTGGGTCCCGCCAGGCAGGTGGGTTTGATCTGCTGGGAACAGTCCAGGGAACTCATGGGGAAGCTATCAGATGGGGGTTCCAGCGTCGAGGGACATGCCCAGGGACTGCCAGCCTGACGCGGCCACTTGTCACCTCACCCCCGCCCCAGGGATACAGAGAGGACACTGCAACCCCAGGGCCTCACGCTCAGCACCTAGAGCAGGGGCACCTCACCCCGGGCTGCCCCCCCATCCCGGCCACCTTGCCTCTGCTTATGCACTGCTCCCACCTGGCATCCCCTCCCCCCTGCATCGTCCAAACCCTCACTCTCCTCAGGCACAATCTGCGAGACCCGGTGGAGCACTGAACAGAGCCGCCCACCTCTGAAGGTGTTTGTCCTGGCTGCGGTGGACGAGGTATGTCCGCAGCTCTGTCCTTCCTACCTCCTGGGGAGACAGTATTGCCTGTCCTGATCACGCCTGTGTTCCCGGGTTCTGGAACTGGGTCCGGCACCCAGGAGGTGCTCAGTGCATGCTGAATGGGTGGTATTGTCCTATTCTTATTCTAGAACGGAGACATCTGAGGCCCAGGGAGGTTAAGCAACTTGCCTAAAGTCACACAAGCAGAAGGATGCTGGCCGATGGAGGCTGGACTGTCACATTTGACACCAGTGCTCCTGGTCCCCACGCCTGCCCTCCCTGCTCTGGGTTCTGATTTCCAGGGGGAGCTGGTCCTCGGTGATGAACAAAGGGCTTTCGTGAAGGAGATGGGCAGCAGCACCGGAGGGCCGGAGTTGCAATCCCAGTTCTGCCACATGCTAGCAGTGTGACCTCGAGCAAGCTTCCTGACCTTTCTGTGCCCCCCCAACAGTTTCCGCATCTGTAAAATGGGTACAGCGGTACTACCCACCTTGCAAGACTGCCAAGGGGAGCAAGTGAACCATGCGTGGTCCAGAGTATGTCTGATGTCTGCTTATTCAAGGAAATTGAGCTTCTTAAGGGGTCAGCTGAGCTGCCGGGCAGAGCTGGGCACCCTGACCCATCACAGCAGAGGCTGTTGGATTCTGGGCTGTGTGGTGGCAGCCAGGCCTCCTCCCATCGTGAAGTGGCCATTGAGCCCCTCGATCTGACTGGACATCTCTGTAGCTCTCTCTCTCTCTCTGCGTGACCCACACTTGAGTCTGGAACCCCCATACCCTCACATGCCCTGATTTAAAGTGCCCCCCCCCAGGAAAAAGAGTGAGTCAAGCCGCCCAACAAGGTTGGGGACCTCTGCTGTAACCAGGACGGCCAGAGAGATGGCTAAACCCGTAATGACAATAACAGCAGGGTCAGAGCTGCCAGACTAATTCCACCTGGGGGAGTCCAGAAGCTTCCTGGAGATGGTGTCATTCGGCAGGGTTGCGACAGCTGGGTCAGAGTTTGACAAGAGAGCCGAGAGGAGAAAGAAGACTTCTCGGCCGTGGACGGGACAGGGTGTGCAAAGGCAGGGAGGGCAGAGGACGCTGCATCTGACCCCACGGCCACCTCTGCTTTGGCAGGACACCCAGGGCTGGCCTGACCTAACCCTGACAGCAGCTGCCAGGAAAACAGGTCAGAGCGGGATGGACCCTGGCGGCTTTGCACGCGAGCTTGGCTGGAACACGCAGCCCGAGAGGAGGAGGGGGTGTGCTGGGCAGGAGTGTGTGACCGCGCTGCTCCCCCGCTTCCCGGGGGCTGTTACTCCCACCCTGATGTCCAGGCCTCCCAGTGAGTTTGCAGGCAGTCGCGGCTGGCTGGCCGCCGGGGGGGGGGGGGGGGGGGGGAGCGGGAGGGCTGCCTCAGCGCCTGCAGCGTGGGTGGGAGGCCCTTCCCTGCCCAGCTGTCCTGACGCAGCTCCGCCCAGGAACCGGCCCGGCCTCCCGTGCGCTGGATCTGCCGCTTCCCGAGAGGGGGAATGGGCCCAGTGCGGCCCCTCTGAGCCTGTTTCCCTACAGCTCTGCAGTGAGCTTCCAGGGAGATAAAGTTTGAGAAAGTGCATGTGTTTATTTATCTTTTTAAATTTTAGCTTTTTGGCCACACCATGCGTTGTGCAGGATCTTAGTTCCCTGACCAGGGATTGAACCGGGGCCCCCTTCTGTGGGAGAGCGGAGTCCTAACCACTGGACCGCCAGGGAAGTCCCAGAGAAAGTGCGTTTAAACACGGGAAGCTCATCTGCAGAGGACCGTTGTTGCTGTTGCTACTATTATTATTACTTTGTTAGGCTTGACCCACGGGAGGCGTTTCATTCAGTGGGAGAAGTCAGACACATCTGGATTTGAATTCCAGTTCTGCTTCTGGACAGCTGTGGATCTGGACCGATGACTTCTTTGAACCTCAGGTTCCCCGTCTGTGAACATCTAGCACGAGTGCATCCCTAGGCTCTGCGGTGGGGGGGTGGCCGGCCTCCGGGAAAGGCCAAGGTCAGCGCAGGAGGGCAGGGCCCGTCTGGGGCAGCTCCAAGTCAGAAGCAGCGTCCTCGCGGTCCGAGGCCAGGCCACTGCCCTGGCCTCCCGAAGCCACCCCTGCCCCTGCCCCCTCCCTCCCCCGCCAGTCTGAAGCGCTAACTCTCATAACCCCTCACCCGTGCGTGAACCCTCGCATTTCACCTAGAAGATGCTGTCAGCACCCCTTATACAGACAACACTGTTGAGCTACTGCCGTGGGCAGGCCCCATGCCAGGCCCACGAGGCCACAGGCCAGGGGACACAGACGGACAGCCGCAGGCAGCGCCCTCCACCAAAAGGCAGGTGGGAGGGCCCGGGGGCTTGGGGAGGGGTCAGGCAAGGCTTTCCTGAGGCAGTGGCCTTAGGCTGGGCCTTGGAGGGCCCCATGGCCCCCCCATCACCACTTCTCAAATCCAGGTTCATTGTGGGTCCCCAGGGCCCAACGCACACCTGGGGTTTGGGAGGGCCCAGTGAGTGTTCGTGGAATAAATGAATGAGTGAGTGAATGACACAGGGTGGAGAACTTTTCAGTATCTTTATATCCGACTCAGAGTTCTTCCCAGGGAGAGAACTCAGCTCTGGGAGGTTACTTAGTCGGGCCTCTTAGGTGGTGATGGAAGCGTCAGGGGACGTTTGGTGACTGAAGGGTGGACAGTCCCCCTCGGCTACCAGGCCTTCCCCTCACTCACGAGGTGAGTGGGGCTCTCCCCAGTCTCGACGGCCCTCGCTGTGCTGTGTGGCCTCAGGCCATCCACTGACTCTCGGCCTCAGTCTTCCCACCCATGAGATGGGGTTGTGACCGCAGTGTGTCTGGGGCGCGCACGGGGCTCTGTGGGTGGGAAGGTGAGCAGACACAAGGCTGCGCTCCTGCAGGTTCTTGGTCTGGGCTCTCTGGAGCTCCAGGCTCCGTGGGCGGGCTCGTGGGGCGTCCAGAGCAGACAGCTCCCTTTCATTCACTCTCCCGGGCATCCCGGTGCCAGCTGTGCTGGCTGCCGGCACGCTCTTTAATTATCATGTCTGTCCCCACACCCAGAGTGGCCCATCCGCCTGAATGCAGTCATTGGGGCCCCCTAAAACCTGCGAACAGCTGGACTGTTGCCACCAGAGAGCCTGGCAGGGCCTGGGCCAGCCCTTCCTTCCAGGGGAGGTGAATGAGAGAGACAGACAGAGACAGAGAGACAGACGGAGGGGGGGAGGGGGGGAGAGGAGAGAGATGGAGGTCGGAAGGCCCACAGACAGGGCCGGAGACAGAGAGAGAGACTACGGGGCGCCCGGGGGTGGAGGTGGGGTGTAGGCGGGGAAGGGAGGAGGGAGAGGCGGCCTGGAGAGAAGAGCCTGGCCACCAAGGGTTGGCAGCCCCGCCAGAGCACACGGAAGCCTGGGCAGCTGCTGGAGATGGGGAGACCCCCTGCAGCCCACCAGCAGCCCCCTCCTCCCTGTTCCCAGCCCTGTCCCCAGCCGTGGAAAAGCCTTACACTCTCTCTCGCTCCCCAGCAAACACACACGTGCCCATCGACACCCTTCATGCACACGCGGCATTCACACACTCACACTCACCATCACTCACGACGGCACATGTGCCCGTGCTCAACTCAGCCCCACGTACACGTGGCTGGCATGACCTAGGGCTCCCGTCTGCCGGGGAGGTGAGAACAGACCAGGCAGGCACATGCCTGGGACTCTGTCCCCTGAGGCTGCTGGTGCCGCGGCCCACAAGTACCCCTGATCGCCCGGAGGGGTCCTGAGACCTCCTAGAGCTTCAGCAGGGTGGACGTCTGCCTGCAGGGGCTGCACAACCCCTGCTTCAGAGCTGATTCTGCCTCCCCCCGCCCATTCATTCTGCAACCCAGACGGGCAGCCAGGGCCCCAGCCTTCAGAGAGCCTCTACGCGGGGTTTCTGCGTGGTGGGCCCACTGCCTTGTGCGACCCTGCAGCTCCCTGTTGGTCCCCGTGTGACATGCAGCTCCCGGTTTACGCTGGACACCAAAAATCCACTCCCAACAGGATGGTGGACGGAGGATCCGTGGACAGCCTCAGGGGATCCGGGGAGGGGCGGGCAGAAGGGGCTTCCCAGGACAGCGGCACGGACACGGCCAAAGGAGCAGTGCCCACCATCCACGCTGAAGACGTCCAGACGTGGACGTCCATCTGAGTGCGCCGCTGCCGTGGTCCGTACCTGGCCACCCCTCTCTGCCCTCTGCCAAATTCAGGGCGGACCAGGATTGCCAGGTTGACCCCATCCCACCAGCCCTCGACCACTGACAGCTCAGAATATCCTGCCTTGAGTGGACAAGTGAGCTCTCTCACTTCTATTTTGATTAATCATATCTGTGAAAATGGATTTGTAACAGTTACAAAATCCGTGCAGCAGAACAACTCAAGATGAACAGTCAGTGAAGAGGGTTCCCAGTGCTCTGTGCCTCGAGAATCACAAGATAAACTCAAGGCTGTCATTTGGGTACATTCACAAACTGTTTTCCTACATTTACTTTTTTAAACCGTACTTTTAATTTAGGTATAATTCACAAAACATAGAATTTGTTATTTTAAAGTACTGTACACAGTTCGGTGGTTTTTGACATATTCACAAGTCTGTGCAACCATCACCACTGTCTAATTCTAGAACATTTTCATCACTCCCAAAAGAAACCTTGTACCCATTAACAGTCACTCCCCATTCCTCCCTCCCCCAGCCCCTGGCAACCACCAACCTACTCCCTGTTTCTATCGATTTGCCTATTTTGGACATTTCTGATAAAGGGAATCATACAGTCCGTGGCGCTTTGTGTCTAGGTTCTTTCACCGAGCATCAGGTTTTTGAGGTTCATGCACATCTTCATATGTGTCAGGATTCTGCGGGAATACTATCCCATTGTATGGCTATCCCACATTTTGTTTACCTATTCATCTGGCAATGACTACTTGGGTTGTTTCAAACAAACTGTTAAGATACATTGTTTCAAAATTATTTTGGAAACAGTGTGCAGTTGACAACTCTCCTTTCTTATTTTCCCTCTCCTGAGGTCAAGTCCTTCCTATGTTTAAATGTTTTTTTCTTTTAGGAAATAATGGTGACCCTAGAGGAAAGTCTTTTTTTTTTTTTTTTTTTAATTTTTAAAATTAATTAATTTATTTACTTTTGGCTGTGTTGGGTCTTCGTTTCCGTGCGAGGGCTTTCTCTGGTTGCGGCAAGCGGGGTCCACTCTTCATCGCGGTGCGCGGGCCTCTCACTATCGCGGCCTCTCTTGTTGCGGAGCACAGGCTCCAGACGCACAGGCTCAGTAATTGTGGCTCATGGGCCTAGTCACTCCACGGCATGTGGGATCTTCCCAGACCAGGGCTCGAACCCGTGTTCCCTGCATTGGCAGGCAGACTCTCAACCACTGCGCCACCAGGGAAGCCCCGAGGAAAGTCTTTTTTTATTATTTATTTTTATTTTTTGGCCTCGCCGCATGGCAAGGCGGCATGTGGGATCTTAGTTCCCCGGCCAGGGATCGAACCTGTGCCCCCTGCCGTGGAAGTGCGGAGTCTTAACCACTGGACCGTCAGGGAAGCCGCTAGATGAAAGTCTTAAACAAAATGTCCTTGGTGGGGAGACACAGAGTCAGCAGCCCTAAATGGACTCCCAAACCTTTTCTCCTCCCCTGATCGGGAAGCCACGGGGCTGACGAGCCTGCAGATCTTGTTCCGTGGTGGCATTACCGATAGCTGACACGGGGTGCCTTCCCATTTCATCAGAGCTTCCTTGCCACGGTGTTTTCAGGAATCTGCGTCTGGGTGGAGACGGCCATTCCCAGCCTGTGGGGAAACAGACATTCTCTGTGGTCCTCCTCCCCACCCTGGAGGCTGATCTGTGCGGGGCAGGGGCTGGGAGGAGGAGACGCGATTATAGCCACTGAGTCACCAAGATGTGGGGAGGTCAGGCCTGCGCTTTCACCTGTGTGCCTTGTTCCCTGCCTGAGTCTTGTTGGCTCAGAATAACAAGAAAGGACAGTTGTCAACTGCATACTGTGCACCCGGGATAAGCTTAGGTCCCAGGTATCTGGGATCGGGCTGGAATGGTGGGAAGGTGATAAGGAAAGTAGCTCCATTGGATGTGTTGACAATTACACATACATAGAGTTTATTACAAAAGCAATACAATAAAGCACATCAACATTTTTTAAACAGGAAAAGAAAGGGAATTCCCTGGCGGTCCAGTGGTTAGGACACAGCACGTCCACGGCAGGGGGCACAGGTTCGATCCCTGGTCAGGGAACTAAGACCCCACAAGCCGGGTGGCACGTCCAAAAAATAAAATAAAAAATAAAATAAAATAGGAAAAGAAAGAAAAAATTCACCTCTCATCTCACCCCAGCAGGAGCACACTTATTTGCATTTTGCTGAACTTTTAATTTGCCTAAGAGAAAAACAAGATTTAAAAAAAAAACACTTAAAAAATTATAATAGCCTGATGTTGTGCAACCATCACCATTATTTATTTCCGCAACTGTTTTCATCATCCCAAACAAAAACTCTGACACACTGAATAATAACTCCCCACTCCTCCCTGCCCTCCACCCCACATAACCTCTATTCTACTTTATGCCTCTGTGAATTTGTCTATTCTAGGTATCTCATATAAGTAAAATCACACAGTATTTGCTCTTTTGTGGCTGGCTTATTTCACTTAGCATGGTGTTTTCAAGGTACATCCATTTTGTAGCATGTGTCAGAACTTCATTCCTCTTTATGGCTGAATAATATTCCATCATATGGATTGACCATGTTTTGTTTATTCATCTGCTGATGGATGCTTTGGCTGCTTCCATCTTTTTGGCTGTTGTGAATAATGCTGAACACTGTTGTACAAGTATCTGTTTGATTCCTGCTTTCAGTTCTTTTGGGTACATACCTAGGAGTGGAATTGCTGGGTCATCTGGTAATTCTGTTTCACTTTCTGAGGAACTGCCAAACTGTTTTCCACAGCAGCTGCATGACTAAAGGCCATTTAAAAAAATTTATCTTTAATATTGTTAAGATATCAATACTATCCAAAGTGATCTACAGAGTCAGTGCAATTCCCACAAAGATCCCAATAACATTTATTATAGAAATAGAAAAATCCATCCTAAAATTCATATAGAATCTCACAGACCCTGAATAGTGAAAACAATCTTGAAAAAGAACAATGTTAGACGTCTCACACTTTCTGATTTCAAAACTTATTATAAAACTCCAGTTATCAAAACAGCGTGGTAATGGCTTAAAGACAGACATGTAGACCAATGGAATAGAATAGAGAGCCGAGAAATAAAACCTCAAATACATGGGCAAATGATTTTCAATAAGAGTTTCAAGAGCATCCAGTGGGGAAAGGACAGTCTTTTTAGCAAGCGGTGTTGGGAAAACTGAATATCCACATACAAACGAAAAAGTCGGACCCTTATTTAACACCATATATGAAAATTAACTAAAAATGGATCTAAACATAGGCCTAAAATTATAAAACGCTTAGAAGAGAACATTGGGGAAAAGCTTTATGACATTGGATTTGGCAATGATTTCTTGGATATGACACCAAAAGCACAGACAACAACAAAAAAAATAGGTACATTGGACTTTATCAAGATTAAAAACTTTTATGCATCAAAGGACACCATCAACAGAGTGAAAAGACAACGCATGGAATGGAAGAAAATATTTGCAGATCATACATCTGATAAGAAATTAAAATCCAGACTATATAAAGAACTATTACAACTCAACAACCAAAAGTTCCCAAACAACTTGATGTAAAAATAGGGAAAGGGCTTGGTAGGTTTGATCTTCAGGTCCCACCTGGCTCTGAGCACCCTGGCTTTTCCAGTCATGGAGGCTTCTCCAAGAAGGAGGCAGCTGGCAAGAAGGAAGCCTGGACTTTTCCAGCAGGCTGAGTGCACCTTGCCCCCACCCCGGGCAATGGGCTGGAGGCTTTGAAAGAAAAGCGAGAACCCAGAGAGAGCTAGTGGGCTCCTTTGCCTGCCTCTCCTTGACTGGCCTGGTTCCAGCTTCCCCTGGAGCACTCTGCCCACCCCCAGCTGCGGGAATGGCTCTGTCACCCTGGCAGGGGAACCAGCCCTGGGATCTGAGCAGGGCTCATCAGAGCCGGGTGGCTGCCTCAGCCTCCCTCCAATACGGGGTGCCAGCTCCCTGGGAAGCCATTTCTTCAACAACAGGGACACCAGACAGGGGCCCCTGGCCTCCAGGTCGGGACAAACGAGGAGCTCATTGGAGGTGAGAGAGACGAGCGGTCCTTTCTGAGGTCCCTTCTGGTCACTAGCACTTCAGGTTTAAGCCAAGAGGAGGGCTTGTTTCTTGGATTTGATGTCAAGAAAGTAGCGGGTGGTTTGGAGAGATGCTTGGGATGGGCGATCCTAGGAGTGGCCGGACGGAAGCTGCAGCAGCAGGAGAAGGAGGAGGGGTGACTCGAAATAACAGCACGGATGCTGGCCGGCCGGTGAGCGCTGCGCCCTCATCGCTGTCTGTTGCTCGTCTCCACCCACAGACTTCTGCAGAGTCCGCCTCTGCAGAGAGGCCTCCCTGGCCACGTGGCTGCATTCCCCTCCTCCCTGTGGGTCCTTCGCTAGCACGATAGGTCCACTTGAGCAGCACTCTGTCCCCCCGCTCTTTCCTCGGTGCCTACAGCAGCGCCTGGCGCCTAGCAGGTGCTGGAGAAATACACACCTGAGGAACGAATGCATCCTGTGAAGGGAGTTTACCTTCAACAGTTTTTTCAGAGAGGCTGTGTAACTCCTCTGAGAGCACACAGCCAGAAAGAGGCAGGGCTGCGATTTGAACCAGGCCTCTTTCCAGGAGTCAGAACCTGGGAGCCCACTGCCGGGCTGGGTGGTGTCTGCACGTGCTTCTCTCTGTGCAACGTGACAGGACATCCTGTCATGTGCGAGCACGTGCACACGCTCCCGGGAGCCGAGCCCTGGGATTGGCAGGAGGTTCTGTGCTGTCCTGGAGGATGATTGGCCTCCTCCTCCCCCCTGCTGAGGGTTTATTCCTCCAAGCCTGGCTTAAGCGACACCTCTTCTAGGAAGGCTTCCCTGGGTGTCCCCAAGTCCCCTTCCTCCTCTAGACAGTTCTAGAATCTTGTACAAAGTCCTGCTAGGGCGTCCGTCATGGCGAATCACAAGTACAGCAGAAAGACTTGGGGCAGGTCTGCCTGGATTAGAATCTGGACTTGCCAGTAGCTGTGGGACCCTGGGCATATCACTTCGCCCTCCCCCCGCCCCACCAGCACGGCTCTCTCACCCGGACAGTGGAGACACTGGTACCCTCTCTGCCAGGGCCGCCATAACACAGGACCACAGAGACAGGGCTTAAACAACAGAAACTCATGTTCTCACAGCTTTGGAGGCTGGAAGTCCAAGATCAAGGTGAAGGCAGGGTTGTTCTGCAGCCTCTCTCCTCAGCTTACAGATGGCTGTCTTCTCCCTGTATCTCCATATCACCTTCTCTGTGTGTGTGTCTGGGTCCTAATCTCCTCTTCTTATGAGGACACCAGTCCTATTGGCTTAGGGCCCACCCTAGTGACCTCATTTTAACTTGATCACCTCTTTAAAGGTCCATCTCCAAATAGAGGCACATTCTGTGGTACAGGGGGTTAGGGCTGCAGCATCTGGATTTGGGGGAAACACAATTCAGCCCTTGGCACGGCCCCTAACCTGACCCTCGAATTCCCTATATAATGCCCCTGACAAGGGGTTTCCCCGCCTTGGCTTGCACACCTCCAGTGATAGGGAGCTCTGTACCTTCCCAGATGATAAGTGGTGGTGGTGACTTCTAGCGGGTGGGCGCCATCCTTCTGAGCAGCCCCGCGTGGAAGCTAATCCCTCTGGCCCTGGAGGAATGGAGAAGGCCATCTCACAGTCTTGAACAATTCGCAACAGGTTGGTTTCTCCCCAAACAGTGAGAGGGCTTGCTTGTTTTGGAAGACAAATTCAAAGGCAGAGACCTGTTGGTGGAGTTATCTGTGTTTTGTTATCTGCCTTGAGCAGAAGTGCTTTGGAATACCCAAACAGCATGATGCCTTGTTTGCACAGATAAACGTCAAGTCTGCAGCCAAAGGAGTTTATAAAAGAGCCACCTTGGGAGGAGGGCATGGTTTTAGGGGCGGCCACTGCGAAACTGCAAATTATTTTCTTCCCCACCCAGATGAGTTGGATTGTTCTTGTGTTATCCTAGCCAGATGGCAAAAGGCTGCCACTAGGGACGTTCTGATAGTCTTACGCGATTCAGTTTGGCTTTAAAAATCCATTCTCAGAGCTCAGCAAATGAAGCAATTTTTTTTACCCTGATGTCATTCTATTTTTACTTAAAGTTTTTTCACATTATAAATATCATACATGTTTTTTGTAGATAGTACAACAAAGCATAAAACAAAAATTACCTTTAATTCCATCTCCCAGGAACAATCGCTGTTAACATTTTGATGCATTTCTTGCATTTCTCTCTCCCTTTCCCTCCCTCTCGTCAAAGAATACAAAAATTAAAAAAAAAAGATTGCATTGTATCTCATATACCCACTAGATACGACAGATAGAGCAGTGAGTGAGACAGACAAGGGCCCACCCTCTTGGAGCTCAATCTAGAGGGAGACAGAAAATAAACATATAAATGAACTTTCAGGCTGTCTCCAATTTTTCCTCTGTTGCAAACAATACTGCATTGAGCATTCTTATAGCCAAGGGCCTGAATACACACATGCTGATTGCATAAAGATAACTTTCAAAAGGTGGAATTTAGGAGACAGGATGTTTTCCATTATTAAAAAAACAAAACAAAACTGTGATGATCATCTGTATGCATATTTATATTAGTAGTGTATGGATATTACCTGATAAATACCTCTTCTGCCTGTATTAGACAGCTTTCTATTATAGATCTGTAGATTCTCTGGATTAGAACAGATTTTGCAGCTTTCCTGCCTAGGCTAACCCCTCACTCCTCTTCTTATGCAGCTTTACGTACCTCCAGGGACAGAGAGCTCATTCCTTCCTCTGGCAGTTCATTCCATCTTTGCATGGCGCTGTCCTGGGACACGTCCCCCTGTGTTGAAATGAAATGGGTTCTCCTGGGCTTCCACCACTGACCCTGGTTTTCTTGAGACCGTGCAGAGCAAATCCAGGCCTCGTTCTTGCACCAACCCTGCTGAGCCCAAGGCTAGCTCCACACAGCTCCCACCCCCTGCTGAACAGCAGTACCTCTCTTGGGATTCCACCCAGGGGTTGTCTCACCTCCCCCAGGGAGCCTTCCCTGACCAGCCCTCCCTTGAGAGCCCCATTCCCAGTCCCCGCTCCTCCGGGGAAGCACTGGCCTCTTTTCCTGCCTGTCTCCGTCTCTCGCGGCTTTAGCTCCATCTGTGCACCCCCCGCCTCTCCACTGCCCTGGAAGGGCTTAGAGGTGAAGTGGGGAAGATCAGATGATTAAAGACAGACGTATCAGGCAAGGATTCCACCCTGGGTGCCCTGATCTCATTAACGCAGTAATTGATCCATTGAATCCAGGCCTTACTGACTCATAGGTTGATTTCTCAATAGGGTGGTTGGTTTATTCATTCGTTCATCTAGTAAATCTTGACTGCGGTCTTTTTTTTTTTTTTTTTTTAATTTTAGTGAAGTATAGTTGATGTACAATGTGTTAATTTCTGCTATACAACAAAGTGATTCAGTTATACAGATATATATATTCTTTTCCAGTATGGTTTATCCCAGGATATTAAATATAGTTCCCTGGGCTCTACAGTAGGACCTTGTTGTTGACCCGTTCTCTATACAGTAGTTGCACCTGCTCATCCAAACTCCCACTCCATCCCTCCCCCACCCCCTCCCCCTCGGCAACCACAGGACTCTTCTCTATGTCTGGGAGTCTGTTTCTGTTTCATAGATAGGTTCATCTGTGTCATATTTTAGATTCGACTGTGGCGTTCTTGAGCCAGGCACCGTGCTGCGCTTTGGGGACGGGGCATGAACAAGACAGCTCTTTGATCCGTGAAGCTCACCGTCTCGAGGGACAAGACAGATGCTAAATAAATGGGGAAAATCCAACAGGGCCGCGAGACAGACAGCAGTCAATAGCGGCAGATCCCAACCCAAGGAGGAACGGCTTAAGCTCAGGCTTTCAGGCGACAGAAGGGCAGCCCCGCGAAGATCAGAGGAACAGCCCATGCAAAGGCCCAGCGTCCGAGTGGGCTCGGCATGTGCCAGGCTCAGAGGGAAGCCTGCCCTTGAGCGAGCTGACTGGCGGCCCTGCCTGAGGAACACGTGTTTTGCCCTTAACAAATCACCCCCTAATTCCAAGGGGCTGCCAACGGGGAGGTGCCCCGTCTCCAGCCACACGCAGCGCGCGTGTCTTCCTGGAAACCGGTAAAGGCAGCCGCCCCCAGCTCGCAGAACCTCCTCCCAGAGAGGCCGCAGGGGCGGGGGCTGAGCCGAGGGAAGAACAGGGCCGCATTGTGAGTGTCCCACAGGCCGCTGTGGCCAAACAGAAGGCCCGAGTGTGTCCAGGGCGGGCAGGCGGGAGCTCAGAATTGCTCAGGGAGCCCTCAGTCTCCAGGCCAAGTGTGCGGCCAGGAAGAAACAGGTCTTTATTACAGGGAGGCCCGGCACGGCCTGAAACGGAGGACTCGCCGGGCTGTCCATCTGCAACCTTCCCGAGGCTTCACAGGGGTGGGGACTGGACACAGAGCCACAGGCGAGTATAGACACAGCGAGTCTGCATTTATGATCCACGGGGTGTTCACACACACACACACACACACACACACACACACACACACACACGCCTGGCTCCCTTCCCTCTGTTGCAGCAAAAAGAGAAGTGAAGTCTTCCCTTCCCTGAGAACAAGGAAGATAAAGGGAACAATAAACAGGCTAGAGAAGAAACATAACGTGGCCTGAAAGAGTTAATCACTCCTTGGTTTACTTTAACATGTTGCTAATTTGTAGTAAATAGATTTGTACTTTACAAAGCTAACCTCACTCCCTGACACTATGTGATTTACATTCGGTACCCATCACCCCTAACTCTGTGTGAGTTACATCCCCTGCCTCTCACCCCCTAACCTTATTATGTCCCGGCACTTACATTCTATATGCCCCTGGTAAGAAATCACCCCCTGTAGTTTTTGCATTTCAGAAACAAGGTCACCGGCCAATAAACCAGAGGCAAACGGACACAATTACCAGACTGCTGGACCCCAATTACTGGGGCGGCCTGACGCCACCTATGACTGTTTTGAAATAATGCAAAGGAAAGGAAGAATGCAAGACCTTCACTGCTTTGCTCCCTATCCTATACCCCGGACTTCTAGCCCCACATATTAAATCTTCCCTGATTCCCAAGGAGGGAGGGCACAGCTCTGGAGGCGCTAGCCTGCTGTGTCTTCCCTTCTGCCTGGCAGAAAAATAAAGCCATCTCTCTCTCTTCCTCCCAAATCCCTGTCTCTGTTTCTGTTCGGCCTCGGTGCACAGGGAAGCTGATACTTCGGCAACAAAATGGGGGCTCGTCCGGGGTCTGCTGGCGGGCAGGCAGCCCCGCAGGGCCCCTCGGCTTGATCGGAAGCTCGGGGATATCTCTCTGCACGCCAGGCTCCTTCGGGAGAGCGGAGGGTTGGAGGGTTTCTCTGAGGCCGGATCGCCAGGGAGTCCCTGCCGCAGGGCTGTGCCCCATCACACCCGGCCTGTCGACTCGGCGGCGGAGCTCCGAGGCTGCGGCGGAGGACGGGGGAGAGGCTGACCTAGCAGCTGCCGAGGCTCCTTTTGCCTTGAGGACACCTTCTCTTCTCTTGGCCGCGCCGGCCTGGACTTCCGCTCCGAGAAAACACTGAATATTGGAGGATCAGAAAGAGGGCGTAGGAAAGTCGCGACGCACCCGTCAGCACCTACGGTGAGTCTCCCGGACTGCGCTCCGTGACCTTGGACGGTCCCCTTAAGGGGAACTAAGGTACCAATTTGAGGATTTCTCTGCAAAGGGAAATCCTGATGTGGAATGCTCCCTGCAAAGGGAGATTCTGATGTAAGACGCCGCTTTGGGGCAACGGTCCAGGTCGAGTGGGACTCGGAAATCACGTTTGGGCGGGTCTCCGCCATATGTTTCTCTTTTTCTTTTTTGAGCATCCCTTTGCTGTTTCCTTTTATGGTTTATGTTTTATGTGTGACTTCCAGCTGATGAGGTGAAGGTTTATGTTTTGATTTGAGCGTGCTAATATCAAACGTCTGTTACCAACTGCTCGAGCCAAAATGGGAAGCGCTTCCTCTAAGGTTCCACCCACCTGGGAACACTTAGGGAAAATTTTGAATGACTGGTGGACCTATAGCTATGATCCAATGACAAAGAAAAATGGCCTGAAAATGGGTCTCCTACAATTAGATCTTTATTGCCACAGGATGGGAAAAATGGACTGAGGTTCCCTTATGTTCAGGACTTTATGCCCCTTTTATTATAATCCTGCTGTAGGTAGCTCCATAATCAAAAGCCTGAGGAATCAGGAAAAAAAAAAAAAGAAAGAAAAGAAAAGAAACAAAAGTCTCCTGACATTCTAAATGATCCTCTTCTAACTTCTCCCAACTCTCAGGGGAGTGGGAAGGTTCCCCAAGTCCTGCAAGTTCCCTTACTTCGCATATTCTTCTGATCAAACTAAGACCGCACCTCCCCAGAGGGACAATCCCTGCTGGGACAACATTTTATCAGCCAGTCTGCCCCTGTTATCAGAGCCAATTTGAGCATTATCTGGTTTAAATTTTAGCTGTGAAACCATGACCACAGAAAAAGAAAGATGATTTTTGACAGTATGGCCACAATACTCTTTAGGCTCTGGAGAAAACTGGTTAAAATAAAGCTTTTCTTAAAAGTGCAAAACCAGTTCTTTTTGCATGTGCAATTAGAAAAAGCTAGCTTGTTAAAATACTTTTCTTCAAAATTCTGACCCTGAGAGAACAAAAATACGCCTAGGACAAAGCTTGAAGTTAACTCTTACCGTTTCCTTGAGCTACAAACACAGCCCACTTTGCCTGAGACTTCAGCCTTGGGTTAATTAGTAGAACTTCAAGCCAAGAAAAAAAAAAAAAAAAGAGGCAAAGAGACATTTTAAATCTCAAGTGGAAACTATGAGATCTCTGTCTGTCTGGATATCTGTGTATGTCTCAGTATATGTTTCTGTCTTTGGATAATATTGCTGAGGTTAATTTGTAAATGAGCTCTATTTAATTGGCTTAAAAGAAAAGTAAGCACATACAAATCAAACAATTCTAAATACAAGAAAAATTAAATAAATTTCAGGTTCATGTGACCTGGGAAATATTCAGTATTAAATTAAAACCTGGTATTAATGTTTGTTTGTTAATCTAATTAATATAGACATGTCTTTAGAGCCATCAACATTAAGTATAATACTTTTATTGTGCCTAGGTTTAATATAAACTAAATAAGATCTTATTATATCTGTTACAAATTTGTCAGCAATGAAAATAACTCGATGTGAAGAAACTTTTAAGAAAAAAAATTGCAAATGAGATAAGAGCTTTGGGTGAACTTTTTAGGAATACTTATGTTGTAGGAATATTTACTTAAGAATGATCTCTCCAGATATTCGACAACTTGAAAATTTAGAGTTGTGCTAAATTAAGTTAAAAGATGGAAGTTATTAAATAACTAGGCCATTTCCAAATAAAATAAGATACTGAAACATTAATTACTGAACATTGGCTTCCTTGTACAGAGAAACAAAAGGTTTAGAACTATTAAAAAACGTGTTTGGTGCCACACTGAGATATTTTCTATAAGAAAGCACATTCTTTAAATGTTATTATTTGGATGTACATTTACCAATCTACAGAGTGCTGATATAAAGGACAGTTCATGGTTGCTTAAGGAAAGTAGGATGTGTGTTTTTAGTAAAGAAGGTAAGAGGAATGGAATTGCATTTTATTAAGGGAAAAGGAAGTAGGTCTGATTTACAGGTGGCTGTTTCTGAATGGGAAAATAAAGTGATGGATACAGAAAGTGATAAAAAAGGTTTGTGGAAAGTGGACCCTGAGAAAAGAGTTTTATGCATGGTACAAGTTTTCTTAAAGTGTTGAACTGCCTTGGATGACAAATTTTAAGCTTCTTTACCTTTTAAGTGATCAGTTCGATATTTGCCTTTAAATCTTTTATTGTCACTTTGGCTAAGTGAAAAACAATTGTTTCACAGCAATGTATGATCTTATCTGACTGAGTGTTCTAAACCCTTTTGTTTTTTTGATAAAACTTCCCAAATCAAATTGTAATGAAGTTTCTTTGACCTCTAGCTAACTTTGGGGTGCTTCAAAGGGCCTCTGAAACATCCCAAAGAGAGATGTTACACTAATTAGGTTCATTTGGTATAAAATTACATGGGAAGTGTTGTCAAATGTGTAATAAATCTTCTTAGGTTAGATTGTATGGTAATTGTTACTAATATAGATATTCTAGAAATTATATGGAGTTTCAAAAAAATTCTGATATGTCCTGGTAAAATGTTATCAGTCATAATTCTAGTTATTATCTTAAGCGTCATATGTCACAACAGTAACCAAGTTACCTTGTAAGTTACATTGTAATCAGATTTTTAAACTTGCCATACGTCTTTTGTCATTATAGACACTTACAGTTTCACTCTGAAGCTTTTGCAAAGATGCTTCCTCTTCAAGAAGATTTATAAAAAGGACTTTTGGATAAATACAAGTTTCTGACTTTCAGACCATAATGCTAAACTGGATATAAAGAAGCTCTTCTCCTCAAGCTACTTATGGTTTACAACAATTTGGTAATTTACACCTACGGGTAAAATTAAAACATTTATTTCTTCTCTCTATCTGCTCCCTCCAGAGATTGGAAACTCTTAGGTCCCCAGCACCTTTATCAGATAAATTAGGAAGGCTACCCCACTAACAGGTACAGAAATCTCAAGGTATTTTCGGGACCTTGAAAAGGGAGGAATTCACCTAGATCTGGTAAGCGAAATCTGTGACAAGCCTTTGGTGTGACTTTCCTGAGAGGTCTTTTAAAAGTTCAGTCTGAGACTCCTTATAAAAGTTTCAGGAAGCAAAAAGCCTAGATGATAAATTACAGTTATATAAATCATCAGGCCAAGTTTATTGAGACCAGACTGAAATTTGGTTCTCTCTCTCTGTTAAGAGAACAAAGTTTTCTTGGGATGCTGCTTTAATAACAGACTATGTAAATTTCTTTGCCTTTAAGTGATTTACATTTGCTTTTAAAATCTTTTGTTACTTAGGTAAAGTAAATAAGTATTATTTCACAATGATCTATGAAGATCATGGCACACGTAAATAAAGTTCATTCTGCTTCTAAATTAACCTCTCATTGTCAGACTTTTGCCATCCTGATTGTCCTTAAAACATGAAAACAGGGGCTTCCCTGGTGGCGCAGTGGTTGAGAATCTGCCTGCTAATGCAGGGGACACGGGTTCGAGCCCTGGTCTGGGAAGATCCCACATGCCGCGGAGCAACTAGGCCCGTGAGCCACAATTACTGAGCCTGCGCGTCTGGAGCCTGTGCTCCGCAACAAGAGAGGCCGCGATAGTGAGAGGCCCGCGCACCGCGATGAAGAGTGGCCCCTGCTCGCCGCAACTAAAGAAAGCCCTCGCACAGAAACGAAGACCCAACACAGCCAAAAATAAACAAATAAATAAATTAATAAATTAATTTAAAAAAAAACAAAAAAAAACATGAAAACAGTCTACTCCTAAATCAGGGAATTTAAAATGGGTAAACAATAGCTGTAAATCAAACAGTCAGGGCTATGGAAAATCCAAGACGGCTGCTTGGCTTTTTCCGGCTCCCTGATAAACCTTATTTTTTATTTGATGGGATAAAGCCTTCCCTGGTTGCAGGGTTAATGCCCTCACAATGAAGAAAAAAAATTCTGTTTTACTGAATATTAAATTCTAGTTTTGTTAATTAAGGTCTGTGTTTACCAAGACTCACTTCCCAGATAGTTCCTTGCAGTTATGTTATATTGCTAAAAAGTTTAATTGAATTATTAAAGGACACTCTAAGTTTGTTTCTAAAGCTTATCTCAGTAATTTTTCTTTGGATGAAGATCAGATACCCCACGACCTACAACCAGGGGATTATACATACTGGAAAAGACATAATTTAAAGGACTATCTCCAAACTGGATGGAAGGACCCTTATCAGGTACTCTGAACTAGCTCATACACAGTAAAACTAAAGGGAATTAACTCTTGGATTAATTTCCACTCACAAAGTCCACTGCACTGGACTGGCCTATAGAGAAGATGGCTGACCTCAAAATCACCTTAAAACAACGCTGAAACAGAGGAGAAACTACACTCACACCAGGATGAGAAAAAGACAACATCAGAAGTAGACAGCTTACCCAAGATCCTGGACCTGACTCATATGCTCATTTACAATGTTTTCTTGACTTCTTGGACCTTTGCATATGAATCAAATGTTTTTCTATCATAGGCAGGATGCTATGCTAGTTTTAAAAATCAATCCAATTGTTGGGTTTGTGGCCAATTACCTATGTCTAGTACTTCTGGGTTACCTGAGTGGATTTCTCCACTCCAAGGCTCTAATTGGCTGACTCTTAGGAAATTTATCTTAAAAGGAAAATTATAGTCATGTTCAGGCCACTATTGATATGACTAGATGAGATCCCCTCCCCTGACCAATTAATAATACCTGCTCTGACCCTGACCATAAATATGAATTTTCCTCTATTACTCAAAGTTCAATCAGAGCAACAAGCAAAATTTCAGCCAAGGAATAAAACCTCCCACAATTATGGGATGGATTTATGTAACTAACACCAGGCTATGGTAATTTAAGGTTCAAGGCTCCTCTAAAGGCTGGGGACAATTAAATCATACTAAAGATAATCAGTCTAGTAACACTAAAAAACTGGGCTGAGTACCTTACGGACAATGCCAATATATAATTTCCCTGAAGAATAGGGATTGGTACAGAACAGACTAAGTCAGACGACCTGGGATATACTGGGCTGCCCCTAATGGAAGTTCTTGGCTGAATTCTTACTTATGACTTTATTAATACTGCCAGCTATGTTATTTGTATTTTGCCTATTTCCAAAAATTTATTGTTTCTTATGTTACCAAGTGTGTGACCGAGCCTCTGATAAAATGATGATATATAGTTCCATATGAGATCAATGATTGCAATAGTCTAACTCTAGATATAAGAAGAAGCAACAAGAGGGAATACTGTCCTGGACCATAAGATACTAGGAAGACAGGTGGTCCAGAGACTTTTGGATACTAGTAAAGGCCTAGTCCAGTAATAGCCCATGGAATGGCCTATCAGCAAAATCTTCACCAGACCTGGAAAGGAGCATTCCTAACACCATGGGACAAAATGGTCAGGAAATGCTCCAAACCATGGTTGAAACTACAACCATAAAGGGGCCCTGCTGACTGAAAACTGACACTTGCCATCTACTTCTACAAGGATTAAATCATGAGCTGTTGTAGCTGGTGACCTTCAACACCCTCTACAAGGACTTCAGGGTGGAGAGCTGAAATGAGGGACTCTGTGCTCTGGGAAAAACTGACAGGATAGGCTTTCAGATAGTTAACTAATTTCAGGAGAAGATCTTACGAGCCCCAATTCTTGCATCTTCTCATACCCAGAGAAACACTGACATCATGAACGGTGACACTATGGTGTGATTTTAGGCAAGTTCTTTTATTGCTAAGAACTTGAGTTTTCTGAGCTGTTTTAGATATGGGATGGCACCGGCCAATTTCAAAACAACATCTGCTGACAGCTGGTAACTGCAACCTTACTTCTTAAAGGTCTCCTCTTGTAGCTATTACACTTTGAGACGATAAAATTGCTTTAGACCATATGTTAACAAAAAGAGAAAACACATATGTAGTGACCAATAGCTCCTGTTATTTATATATTAATACCACATCAAAGGTTAAAACCTACTTTGATGAAACTAGATAACCGGCTACCTGGCTACAAGTCTCCCCAAAGCACCAGGCCTAGACTGGGTTTCAGGCTTATTCTCCTAAAAAGAAATGAGATCTATTTTGTCTATTAATGTTTAGGTTGTCACGCCTCCAAATACTTCTAACAGGGTCTGTTACACCTACATCAATCAAACTGGGCTAATAGAAGAGGACATAAAATTATATATATCACCAAATGGCTCCATTCCTTTAGACAGGGTAACACAAGCACTGACTCTATCTAGATCAGGATCAAAATTACTACCAAATGTTACATGGCTCTTCATCCTGCTTGGGCCCCCAGCTACAATAATTCTTTTATTAATCTTTGGCCTCTGTTTTATAAACTACTTGCTAAATTCTGTCTCTTCCAGATTACAATAGGTTCACATCAAGATAATGATGATGCAAAGATTCCAGCCATTTCTCAGAACAGATCCTGCCAAAACAACAACAGAAGTCACCCTGGGGCCCTTAATAAGACAGGGCGAGAGCTCTGTGACCCCAACTAGGTAGGGTCTACGAACCCCTTGCCAGCCTGAGGAAGCTGCAGAAGACAGACCGTCGTCCCTCATCCTCCCAGTAAAGATTTCTTGGGGTTCACGTCTCTCAGGGGGGATTTGAAATAGGAGATAGATGGGCCCCTGGGCCGGACAGCTGGTGTTTGTCAAGTGGAGCAAAACTGAAGTTTTGTCCTCAGCCAGACGAGAACGACGCCCGTTTCCCTTCCTCCATTGATACGGAGGGAATGAACTAGCAGTGGGGAATTTGTTGCAGCAGAAATAGAAATGAAGTTTTCCCTCCCCTGAGAACAAGGGAAATAAAGGGAACAGTGAACAGGCTAGAGAAGAAATATAACCTGGCCTGAAAGAGTTAATCACGCCTTGGTTTACTTTAACCATCACTAATTTGTAGTAACTAGATTTGTACTTTACAAGGCTAACCTCACCCCCCCCCCCCCCCCCCCCCGACACTATGTAATTCACATTCGGTACCCATCACCCCTAACTCTGTGTGAGTTACATCCCCTGCCTCTCACCCCCTAACCTTATTATGTCCCGGCACTTACATTCTATATGCCCCTGGTAAGAAATCACCCCCTATAGTTTTTGCATTTCAGAAACAAGGTCACTGGCCAATAAACCAGAGGCAAACGGACACAATTACCAGACTGCCGGACCCCAATTACCGGGGAGGCCTGACGCCAGCTATGACTGTTTTGAAATAATGCAAAGGAAAGGAAGAATGCAAGACCTTCACTACTTTGATCCTTATCATAGACCCCGGACAGCGAGCCTCACATATAAAATCTTCCCTGATTCCCAAGGAGGGAGGGCACAGCTCTGGAGGCGGTAGCCTGCTGTGTCTTCCCTTCTGCCTGGCAGAAAAATAAAGCCATCTCTCTCTTCCTCCCAAATCCCTGTCTCTATTTCTGTTCGGCCTCGGTGCACAGGGAAGCCGATATTCGGCAACACCCCCTCCTCCCTCCCCTCGCTCAGAGAGAATTTCTAAAATCCTTACTTGAAAGGTGCTGGCTGGTGAATAATGCCGACCACGTGAGGGCCTCTGTGCCCCGGGGCTCAGGTGCTCTTCAACAATCCCATGAAGCAGGTGCCTTCAGAAACGCCACTCTGCAGACGAGGAAACTGAGGGTCAGAGAGGGTCTGGGACTTGGCCGGGTTCACAGCTGGTAAATGATGGACAGGGATGGAACCCAGGCCTGTCTGAGCCCTGTACCCATGTATTTCACCACCATGGGGTGCGTGTGTGCACGCACGTGTGCGTGTCTGGTTGTTCCAGGGGGCATTCAGAAATCCGACTTGGTCAGGACGACACGCAGGGTGGGCTTACTCCCTGCAACTGTCGGGGAAAAGTACCCTCTAAGTGCCCCCTGTCAGTGACCAGAACAGAGCGCCTGCTTCAGTCTGGGGCATTTCCTTCATGGGGTCAAGGGTCTGGGGAGCTGGGTCAGCCCCTGGAAGGCTGGTGGGCAGGAAACGGAACAGAGCCCTGGGGGGCGGGGGGGGGGAGGGAGGGGGGAGGGGAGAGAGGGGGAGGGGAGGGGGGAGCCTGCTGAACCTCCCCACCCACCAGGGGAGGGGGATCCAGTGTTTATGGGGCTGTAACCCCCTCACAGTTCACTGGCCTCTGACCGGGACCCTCCCCCCACTCACCCCCCATCCCCCGTCCTCAGAGAGTCTCTCAATCAAGTCCACCCCAGTCCGCCCCGCCCTTCGCCTTGTTTAGAGCTCCCCGGGGACAAATTCCAAGGTTGCTGGGCCCGCCCCTTCTCTCCCTCGCCTTCCGCCTGCCCCGACTTTGGACTTGGCACTTTCAGGACTCTCTCCGTGCCTGTGCTCCTGCGGACGCTCTGCCGGCATCCATGCCCCGACTGCTCCACGGGGAGGGGGAGGGAGGGGGGAGGGGGAGGGGGAGGACCCCGCCCGAGGGTCCCGCCCGAGGGTCCCGCCCCTCCGCCCGGCCCCCAGGCCCTTGCGCTTCCCCTGCCCAGTGCTGGTCACAGTGGGGATGGGTGACTCTGCTGTCCCACTCCTGGGCTGCTCCCCTCCCAAGGGTAGGATGGGGGTCCCATTACTCTGGCTGTGGAACAAATTACCCCAAGACTTCGTGACCTGAAACCACCACTTCTTAAACTCACAGATTCCGTGGGCTGGGAGTTTGGGCTTGTCTGGGGCCTCAGCTGGAGTCACCTGGAGGTTTGTTCAGGTCGCGCGGTCGATGCTGGCTGTCCAGTGGGCCCTCCACGTGGGCTAGCGGGGGGGCGGGCAGCACCCACTTCAAGATGTAGCCGGTCTGGGACTTCCCTGGCGGTCCAGTGGTTAGGACTCTGCACTTCCACTAAAGGGGGTGCGGGTTCCATCCCTGGTGGGGGAACGAAGATCCCACATGCCATCAGCCAAAAAAAAAAAAAGGTGGAGGGGCGCTCCAAGGGGTGGGGGGCATGGACCCCCCCGACTGCTTGGTGGGAGCTGTGTAGGGAGGGTCGTTTAGGAAGATACAGGGCCAGCCCCCAGCAGGTTCTCAGGACGTTTCTGCTGCTCTGTTGAGCCCACATAGCCCCGCTGCAGCTTCCAGAAGAGGAAACTGAGGCCCAGGGTACTCGCTCAAGGCCCTCAGGAGTAGGACGCCAGTTCCACTGCAGGACACTGCCCCCTAGTGGCCAGAGGCGGCACGTCCAGGAGCCGAGGCCTGAGAGCCTGCGTGGACGCGGGGCGTGGACGGGGGGCTGGGGCGGGGGCTGGCCCTGCCCCTCCTGGACCAGCGGGCAAACTCCTGAACCTCGGCAGGTTCCGCAGAGTGGGGTCAGCGCACATTTATGTCATCAGTCTCGGTCATCCTGGTGACCCTCCCATCAGTGACATCCTTAGAGATCTCCACTAGAGGCAGTGTGGTACAGACTGGACCTGCTGAGTGGCCGTGGGGTGACCAGATGGTCACAGGGTTAAAGTCCACTCTGACTTATTTGGGGAAGCCATCAGTGACTCCCGCGGTCCCCAGGATAAAGGCCACAGTCTTTGAAGTGGCTTGGGAGGCCCCACCAACCCCCGTCCTCCCCCTCAACCTCAAATTGTCAAGACCCCAGAGGTTCCCACCACTTGAAGTCCACCATCAGCAGAACAAGAGGCCCAGGTTCTGCAGGCCTGTGGGAGCCAGACCAACCGCCCAGCTGCAGGTTCCTTGCTCCCATCTCGTGCTTAGCCTATTTTTTTTTCTTTTAAAAATGTAAAATGCAGTTTGCCAAACTGAATTATCGTTAAGTTGATTGCACAATGATGACCCCACTGTATTATATGCTCTCTCTGGCTCTGTGTGTTTGCACTTGCTGTTCCCTCTGCCAGGACTGCCCTTCCCCTCAAATCTCTCTCTGGCAAACTTCTACTCATCTGGCAAGGTTCAGCTCAGTCATCACCTCCTCCAGGGAGCCTTCCCTGACTGCCCACCCCAACCCCGGACCACATATAGAAGGCCAAGTTTTTTCTTGTGACAACCTAGATGACTCTTTAGCTGTCTCTCTCCTCACTGTCCCTTGAGGTCAGGGACTGGGTCTTATTCACATCTGTGTCCTCCATGCCCAGGCCAGCACCCAGGACGTGTTATGAACTCAAAACAGTGTTTGTTGAGTGAATGAATAAAGAATTGCCTGTAGAAATGAGACCATCCAGGGGCGTGGTTAAGACCTCAGATGCTGGAACCAGCCCGCCTGGGTCCAACTTCCATTTTTGCCACTAATAGGCTGTGTGACCTTAGATGCTTTCCTTGGCTTCTCTGGGCCTCAATCATCTCAAAGGCTAGGAGAGTCTGAAAGGAGTGGGCCAGCTCTTATCCATGCATTTTCATCCATCAGTGAGTATTTTTTTTATCCCAGCTGATTCTAAGACTGGGAGGAAACATTAAAAAGTATAAAATACAATGGGAACACTGACATGGAGAAAGCGCCCTGGAGCCTTGACGTAGCTGGGTGTGGCCGAGAGCAGGTCCCCTCCCTGCTCCCTTCCGGGAAATGTAAGTCCTGCCCTTCTGAAGTGCTAACTACGGGCCAGAAAATCGATTAGCTCATTGAATCCTCACGTGATCCTTCATGAGTTTGATCATTGACATTTTATAGATGGGGAAACTGTTTCCCAGGGGAAGACAGCTGCAAAGTGGCGGAGCTGGGATTTGAACCCACGCAGTCTGGCCCTTGAACCAGTCACTCAGCCGCTTCACTGTACCACCCACCCGTTGTGTGCCATTCCCTGCCTTCTCAAGATTCAGCCTCCCGCCCCCGTGGCTGGGTCTCCCAAAGCCCTCACATTCCTCTGTACTTCAGTATGCAGTGGACTGTGTGTCAACACCCATGCACACGCACATACACGCACACGCGCGTGTATCTCCACCTGAAAGAGTGTGGCTTTCTGTCCTCTCTCTGTGCAAGGGTCCTAGGTGAGCTCCACTGTCACTGTCCCAGGTTTATCCAGCGAAAGTCAGGACAAATGGCCAGGAAGTGGAATCCCCACACGCAGGGGAGAGACACCCGACACCAGGGCCTTCGTCCCCGCCTTCACTCGAAACCTCACCGAGGCACTGGTGCCACCCCTTGTTGTTCCCTGGGCCTTAGCTGCTCTGCTCCCAGTCACGGTCGGGCTGTCTCCCTCTCCTGGCTCAGGTCTCAGCATGGGTGATACCACCTGCCAGAGGCCCTCTCCATCCTGGACCACCCCGGGAGAGGGGGGACGGGGGCGTGGGGTGGCGTGGTGGTCCACGGGCGTGGCTGGAGTGGTTTCCAGTATGCAGGGCACCTCCGCTCACAGCCACATTAGAAGCAAATGACCTCTTCTCTGTGCTTCTGCTCCCCATCTGAAAAGTGGGGATCACCTCTGGGTCCTCACCTGGTAGAGTCTATGCTGGCTGTGGCATGTGGAGAGAGGCAGAAGGGAATCGCTGCCCAGGGTCCTGGTGCCCGGAGCAGAGCATCCAGCCAGCACAGAGCCTGGAACCTGGGGGAGAGGAAAGGGGTCAAGGCCTCTTCCTTAGAAGGGAAGACAGACGTCGTGAGACCAAAAGGAATGAACTCTGGACACAGCCTGGGTGGAGCTCAGGGGCTTGTGCTGTGTGGACAAAGCCACTGTCAAAAGAGCACACGCTGTGATTCCATTTACATAACACTCTCAAAATTAACAACAACTATGTGTGTGTGTGTGTGTGTATATGTGTGTGTGTGTGTATGTGTGTGTGTGTGTGTGTGTGTGTGTGTGTGTATGGTACTGTGGAGAGCAGATCAGTGGTTGCCAGGGGTTGGGATAGAGAGGGGGATGGCCATAGGGAATAGCATAAGGGAATTTTTTGGAATGATGGAGCAGTTCTGTGTCCTGATTGGGGTGGTGGTTACACAAATCTATGTGCAATAGAATTCATAGAACTATATACAAAGAGAAAAGTAAGTGCATGAAAAAACAGGAGAATTCCAAATAAGGTCTGTGGTTTAGTTAGTAGTATCATGCCAGTGTCAATTTCCAGGTCTTGGTCATCGCATTATGGTTTTGTAAGATGCTGTCACTGGGGGAGCTGGGTGAAGGGCACACGAGAGCTCTCCGAATTATTTTTGCAACTTCTCTGCAAGTCTAAAACTACTTCAAAGTAAAAACGCTAGGACTACTTCAGCCAACAACAGCAGAATATACACTCTTCTCAAGTTCACATGGAACATTCACCAAGATAGACCGCAAAATACACCTTAAATTTAAAAGAATACAGATTGGGAATTCCCTGGCGGTCCAGTGGTTAGGACTCTGTGCTTCCACTGCAGGGGGAATGGGTTCGATCCCTGGTTGGGGAATTAAGATCCTGCAAGCTGTGCGGTGCGGCCAGAAAAATAAATAAATAAAAATTTAAAAATTAAAAAAATAAAAATAAAAGAATACAGATCATATAATGTATACTCTCAGATCTCAATGGAATTAAACTAGAAATCAGTAACAGAAAGATAGTAGGAAAAGCCCAAGATACTTGGAGATTAAACAACACTCTTCTAAATAACACATGAGTCAAAGAAGAAATCTCAAGAGAAATATTAAAAGATTTTGAACTAAATGAGAGTGAAAATGCAACTTACCAGCATTTGTGGGATGCAATGAAAGCAGTTCTCAGAGGGAAATTTATAGAATTGAATGTATCTATTAGAAGACACATCTAAAATCAATCATTTCAGCTTTTAGAAAAAGAAGAGCAAATTCAATCCAGAGTAAGCATAGATGACCAACAGGGACCCGAAAAGATGCTCAGCATCACTAATCGCCAGGGAAATGCAAACCAAAACCACAGGGAGATGTCACCTCACCCCGGTCAGAATGGCCGTAATTCCGTAACTCCACCCAGCTGAGCAATGAACCAGGGGTGCCCGAGGCTCGCACACAGTAGCCTGATAAATCACTCCTCCTCCTGGCTGGTGGGGGAGAAGGTGAACAGGAAGACAGGAGAACGGAGCGCCCGCTACGGTTGTTGTTATCCCTGGTGGCACTTCCCCATCATCACCGTCACCATCTACCCTGAGAAACCTTTGCCTCCTCACCACCTCACGCCATCAGGATGGCCATTGTCAGAACACGTGTCGGGGAGGATGTGCAGGAACTGGGACCCTCATGCACTGATGGTGGGGTTGTCAATAGAGCAGCTGGGTGGGAAACAGTATGGTGGTTCCTCAAAAAAATTGAAAATAGAGCTAGTGGGAAGCAGCCGCATAGCACAGGGCAATCAGCTTGGTGCTTTGTGACCACCTAGAGGGGTGGGATAGGGAGGGTGGGAGGGAGGGAGATGCAAGAGGGAAGAGATATGGGAACATACGTATATGTATAACTGATTCACTTTGTTATCAAGCAGAAACTAACACACCATTGTAAAGCAATTATACTTCAATAAAGATGTCTAAAAAAAAAAAAAAAAATTGAAAATAGAACCACCATGTGATCCAGCAGTTCTACTTCCAGGAATATACCCCCCAAGATTGAACACAGGATCTCAAAGAGATATTTATACCCCCATGTTCATAGCAGTGTTATTCACGATGGCCAAAATGTGGAAGCCGCCCAAGTGCCCATCAACAGATGGATGGATATCAGGAATTCCCTGGCGGCCCAGTGGTTAGGACTTGGTGCTTTTGTAACAGGGAAGAGCCAATCCTGACTCCATGTTGGATCCGCTTCTTTACTTTAACCTTTGCTTCCCGTTGCTTTTGTTCACTAAAAGGATACCGCCTATACATAATGGCCTGCTTTGGGGAACCCTGCCCCTCCGCCTGAATGTTAAACCAAAGTGCCTTTGGTCAGGGAAGCATCCTGACTCTGTCCACCCGTGAATGGCTGCAAGAAAGATGAAATTAACACACCGCTCCCCGAAGCTGGCCATTCCAGGAGATATTTGCGAGACTTATGGTCTTTTTACTTTACTTCCCCACCTCCTCTCCCTCTCTGTTCTCTAAAAGAAACTGGCATCCAAACCCTGAGAAGATGGTGTTTTGGAGGCATTAGTCTGCCATCTTCTCCGTCTGCCGGCTTTCCAAATAAAGTCATATCCCTTGCCTCAGCACCTCGTCTCCCGATTTATTGGCCTGTCGTGCGGAGAGCAGGGCGAGCTTGGACTCGGTAACACTTTCACTGCCGTGAGCCCGGGGTTCGATCCCTGGTTGGGGAACTAAGATCCCGCAAGTCACACGGCATGGCCAAAAACAAAAACAAAAAAACAGATGGATGGGTAAGCAAAGTGTGGTCTATCCACACAATGCAATATGATTTAGCCTTAAAAAGGAAGGAAATCCTGTCACACACTACAACAGGAATGAAACTTGAAGACATTACGCTCAGTGAAATAAGCCAGTCACAAAAAGACAAATAACTTACGTGACTGCGCTCATATGAGGTCCTTCCTTAGAGCAGTCAAATCCACAGAGACAGAAGCTGTAATGGTGGCCCCCAGGGGCTGGGGGAGGGGAGGGAGTGCAGAGGTGTTTCATGGGGACAGAGTTTCTGTTTTGCAAAATGAAGAGTTGTGGAGATGCAGGGTGTTGATGGCTGTACAGCAGTGTGAATGTACTTAATGCCGCTGAACTGGACACTGAAAAGTGGTTACGATGGTAGATTTATATTATGTGCATTTTACCACAATTTTTGTTTTGGAAAAAAGAATAAAAACCATGATCGAACTAAAAAATCAGTTAACAAAAATAAAAGGACACTTACATTCACCACTTAGATGCCTTCCTGAACAATCTTATAAAGCAGTAGTGCTGGCACTTGAAACTCAGGTGTCCCAAACTACTGAGAATTGTGGCACCACTAACACCCCCCCCCAAACCTCCCACCCTGCTGGTTCTTGTCTCAATTAATAGTGTCACAGGGAACAATGTGCTGTTAAGAAAGTCTGTGGGTAAGCATTTTCACAATCTAGAAAGTGACAGATATTTGGGGGTGAGGGGAAAGGAAGGTGACGTGTGTGTGTGTGTGTGTGTGTGTGTGTGCATGTGGTGGGGGGGGGGGTGTCTTTTTTTTTTCCAAGAAAAGCCTGAAATCGCTTTTCTGGTTTTGCCAGGGCAAGGAGCTGAGTTAACATCGCAGGAGCCTGAAGGATGGGGCCCTCGCCATTTCCGCCCTCCTGGTTCTCTGCGTCCTGCTTATCCTCCTGTCTGTCCCCTTTCATTCATCCAGCAGACACGTTTGGAGTGCCTACCCTGCCCCCAGCATGGCGGCAGGTGCCACTGATCCAGGGCTGCACAAAACGGACAAAGACCACTCTCCCTGCCCTAGCAGGGGAGACAGAAAAAACAAGCAAACAGATAAATAAGTGTGCTCATTCCGGTAGAGAGAAGAGCTGCGAGGAGAGCAAGTAGGGTGTGGGGCATTGTCGTCAGCTACCACGTCCACCCTCCCACGCCCCGGGCAACAAGAGCAGCCAGCTGTGCCTTGGAGTACAGCTGTGGTCCTCACACTGTGAGCCCCTTGGGCGGACAGGGCCTGGTGGCTCTGACTGCCCAGGGCTGGTGTGTTTATTTCCTGAAGGCTGGGCTGGACCAGCTGCTTTCAGGCGGCTGTTCCTGTTCCCACAGCTCCCTCTGCTGGAAAGGAGCTGCTCCTGCAGCCGAGGGCAATCCCGTAGTTACAGGGGCGACAGTTACCGGTTATTCCCTTCCTCTGGCCCCAGGGTCTCATGTGACCACAGACTGACCCCTGCCCTTTGAGGATGAAAATCGTAACGAAAAATCTCTCATTCTAAAAGGAATGCATTTCCTTCTCTATTACTGGGACTAAGGATTTAGGTCACTGTGTAAAATATTTTTTTAACAAATTGTTTTTAAGTTTTTGACTCTTTCTAAGTCTCTTTAGAAAGATAGTTCTACAAGTTCTATGTCAATACCCCTGAGGCACGGTTAAGAACGCAGCCTTCTTGGAGCCCACAGGATTGCTTGTACGGATTTAAAAGGTTCAGTCCATGAAATTTGGATTGGATTAGGTTGGTGTCTGACCTTCTCTCCCACTGGCCTGTCAAGCTCTTGGGAGAAGAGCCACGTCTTATTTCCCTTGGGGTCCTCAGCCCTCCTGTGGTGATTGATTTCCCAGCAAACATGTGATTGAGTTACTGTATCTGCTTGCCTCCTATTCCTTTTGGGGTGCCTGGTTTTCGTCTAGCTGTTCATTCTCTCCGCCAGTCTGAGTCATTCATTCAACAGGTATCTGAGTGTGCTGGGCACGGTGAGAATACAGCCGAGGAGAAGCGGGACTGCCAGAGCCCATGCAGCCTGGAGGTGGGCCGACAGTCATCTAATAAAGACCCAGACGCAGTGGTGGTGAGTGCTATGAGGGGAACACGCTGGGCATCTCCCAGGATCCAGGTGAAGCTGGAGAGACGTGAATGAGCAAGAGGAGAGAGGCCCAGGACCAGTGAGGGCGTAGGGGCCAGATCCCGCAGGCCTGGCAGGCCATAGGACAGATTTTGGATTTTATTCAAACATAACAAGAGAAACTGATGGGAGTTTCAGGCAAAACCCAATCTATCTGATTTCTGGAAAGACCCCTTGCGCCGCTGTGTGCTATATGAAAAGTGGCTTGGAGAGGGGATGGGGGAAGCAGGAAACCACTTGAGGGCTGAGTGGCTCAGGTGAGACGGGGTGGCGGTGGGGACAGACACAGAGGATGCCCTGGGGATGTTTTCGGGGGGTGCTGGGAGGCACACTGATGAACTGGTTGTGCGCTCTTACTATTCACAGCACATCACTCCTAGTCAAAGTCCTTAGAAGATACTGCCATGAGTTCATGAGGCAAAGCTCCTGGTAAAGAAAGTAGGGGTGACGAGGCAGACAGGACAGATGTCAGACCCGGGTCATTCTTCTGTCTCCAGAATGGAGGTTGGGGGAGGCAGGCATACCCCACTCTAGCTGGCACTGCCCCCTTCAGACCTCCTGGTTCCCTCCTCTCCCACCCCTGACCAGCTGGAGAGTTAAGAGGGCCCTTCTGGATCTCAGAAAACTGTCCTTCCACCTCTTCTTAAGTCAGTAACAAGTTGAGAAGTTGCAGCTGCGCTGCACTTGCTTGTGACTTGTGTCACAGCCAAGGACGGCTGGTGACGTGGACCCTGTCTGCCACCCTGAGCCCACCTTTCTCTTTACTCTCAGCAGCTGGAAGAAATCCCTATGAAATAACGCTTCACCTCTTCCTATGCTGTCCCTTCTGACAGCTGTTTAGCTAAGCTAGTTTAAAACTTTAAGTTCCAGACCATTATTAGTTTTTTCCTCTCAGTATGTCCCTCGTATGTCCCGAGCTGACTCCAGGACCCCTATTCTCACGTTCATGATGGACACACCTCCTCACATACAGTCCAAGGCTCATATTCCTGAAAGTTCTGGCTTGGAGGATAAAAAGCCACAAGGTGCTTACCACCTTATTTCACGTGTGAATTTTATTTATTTATTTGGTTGTTCCGGGTCTTAGTTGCTGCACGTGGGCTCCTTAGTTGTGGCATGCGAACTGTTAGCTGCGGCATGCATGTGGGATCTAGTTCCCTGACTAGGGATCGAACCCGGGCCCCCTGCATTGGGAGCGTGGAGTCTTCGCCACTGCGCCACCAGGGAAGTCCCACATGTGTGAATTTTATGTGTGAATAAATAGCACCCAGTTTTATGTGTGCTTCCAGGGCGACTCCTGTGTGCCCGAGGCTGCCTTTGGACGGACGAGGGGATGTCCTAGGTACCCCTGAAAGCTCTAAGTGGCTACTGTGCTCTTGGGTGTAGGAACGAAGAACAAGCTAACTGCACAGGGAACTCTACTCAATACTCTGTAATGACCTATATGGGAAAAGAATCTAAAAAAAACAGTGGTTGTATGTGTATGTATAGCTGATTCACTGTGCTGTACAGCAGAAACTAACACAACATTGTACATCAACTAGACTCCAATAAAAATTTTTTTAAAAAAAAGCTAATCGACTCTAGGGTGACTGGTGGTGTGCTCCTCTCAACCTTTATTCGACCCCATGCTCATCCCTGCTTATTCTTCTAGCAAGTGGGGGAACTCTAGACCCCAGCAGCAGAGACAGTCTGCAGGAGTCACCAGAATGACAACACACCCCGCTCTCCCCCAGCCTCAGCACTGGCGGCCTCCCTCCCAACTTGCTACTGGCTTAGGAAGAGGTGGAAGGACAGTTTTCCGAGATCCAGAAGGGCCCTCTTAACTCTCCAGCTGGTCAGGGGTGGGAGGAGGGAACCTGGAGGAGGTCTGAAGGGGGCAGTGCCAAACAGAGCGGGGTGTGCCTTGCTCCCCAACCTCCGTTCTGGAGACAGAAGAATGACCCGGGTCTAACATCTGCCTTGTACCGTGCAAACCAGCTCCCAGTCCCCATTCCCCACGAGGCCCTGCACTAACCTCTATGTAGAAACCTCAGAAACAACACCAGATGACTAAGAGAATTTCAGAACCCAAGGTCCCTTAGAGATAAGGTGCACAGATAATGATGTAAATTATCTTCCAGGGCTTCCCTGGTGGCGCAGTGGTTAGGAATCCGCCTGCCAATGCAGGGGACATGGGTTCGAGCCCTGGTCTGGAAAGATCCCACATGCCGCGGAGCAACTAAGCCCGTGCGCCACAAATACTGAGCCTGCGCTCTAGAGCCCGTGTGCTACAACTACTAAAGCCCGTGCGCCTAGAGCCCGTGCTCCGCAGCACGAGAAGCCACCACAATGAGAAGCCCGCGCACCGTGACAGAGGGCCCGCGTGCAGCAACAAAGACCCAACGCAGCCAAAAATAAATAAATAAGTAAATTTATTTAAAAAAAAAAATTACCTTCCAAACCACAACTTTTAGGGAATTCCCTGATGGTCCAGTGGTTAGGATATTGCGCTTTCACTGTGGAGGGCCCGAGTTCCATCCCTGGTCGGGGAACTAAGATCCCGCAAACTGCATGGTGTGGCAATAAATAAATAGCCTATTATTAGCTTTAAAAACTGTTAAACTGAATTTCATTCTTTTACTGGTTATTATACTTCTAATTTTATCAACCCAATTTACTTTTTTGTAGGTAATGAATGCAAATATCTAATATTATATATTCCTAATTAACTTTTACTTTATAGCACACTTGTTAACTTATGCTTTCTGGAATTTGGGGTTCCTATTATGCAGATATTAAATCTCACCTTTAACAATTATTCTAACTTTTCGTAATTTGTCTTAATTACTACTTTTTTTTTTTTTGGGCTGTGTTGGGTCTTCGTTGCTGGACTCGGGTTTTCTCTGGTTGCAGCGAGCGGGGACTACTCTTCATTGTGGTGCGCGGGCTTCTCATTGCAGTGGCTTCTCTTGTTGCGGAGCACGGGCTCTAGGCGCGTGGGCTTCAGTAGTTGCAGCATGCGGGCTCAGTAGTTGTGGCGCACGGCTTAGTTGCTCTGCGGCATGTGGGATCTTCCCGGACCAGGGATCGAACCTGTGTCCCCTGCATTGGCAGGCGGATTCTTATCCACTGTGCCATCAGGGAAGTCCCCTAGCTACTTTTAAATATTAACCACAAATTAAAAAACCATTTTAGTAATACACATGTTATGTAAGGAAACTATTTTCATATTCAGTGAATATGCAATAGGCATATACTAATTACTTACAGCAGGTACCCAGCAGTCGCCAAATACTTAATGTAGGTTACCTGTTCTTTCCACTTCTAAATTCAGGAGTTCTTTAATTTGTAATCACTGAACTACCTGAATAAAAAATGTAAATGTGTGGGACTTCCCTGGTGGTGCAGTGGTTAAGAATCTGCCTGCCAATGCAGGGGACACGGGTTCGAGCCCTGGTCCGGGAAGATCCCACATACCGCGGAGCACCTAAGCCCGTGAGCCACAGCTACTGAGCTCACGCACCTAGAGCCCGCGCTCTGCAAAAAGAGAAGCCACCACAATGAGAAGCCCACGCACCACAATGAAGAGTAGCCTCCGCTCGCCGCAACTAAAGAAAGCTTGCACGAAGCAACGAAGACCCAAATCAGCCAAAAATAAATAAAATAAATTAAAAAAAAAATTATATATATATATAAATGTGTGACACAGAAGGTCCATGAAAGCTAAGGTCGGAGATTACACAGATTTTTCACAATACACAGCTGAGAATATACCTACTTTACAAACCTCAAAGATCTATGATAAATGACACAAAAGCAACCTAAGCTCCATGCTTGAGTTCTACTACCTAGGAGGACCACCTTATAAAACAGATTAAAGTCAAGATCAAAGCCTGTTGTACCTGCAAGGGATCTTTAAGATTCCACGTCGTCAGGGTGAAAGAACAAAATCCTAATACCAGTCATATTACCACACAAATAATTTAACTATTCACTTTGAGGAGAAATAAATATTTAATGCTGTGAACTTTCTTTATCCCACTCCTAAAATCAGATACTCAACGTGTCTGTTTTCAAACAAGCAAAAAGGAAAATACGTAAAGTCCTTTTCAGATGGAAACCCTTTCCAATAAAATTTAAATTTTTTATTAATATTTAATTATAAACCAAACGTTGGGAATCATATATAGACACGTTCCCTATGGACAAACTAAGACTGTGAGGTCATACTTTCAAAAAAACTTCAGAATGAGTTGCAATAAATCAATACGTTTTCTCAGAAATTGTATAATTTCCTTCGGTTTGCAATCCATTATATGGAAAGCCTAATATAATTTAAAATAATTTACCATCTATCCTAAAAGTAAGCTATTGAAAACTGAATCACCATCAGGATCGAATTAACAAGGGTTTAAAGGCTCAGTTTTCCTAAGGGTATACAAATATACAAATCTTTAAAAGGTAATACTGTTAGTTGAGCTGTAAAATCCATAAAAATAACAGTTCTGCCACAGTGCCCAGGTAAGTTCATTCATTTTGCTTCCCGAATCTCCCCCACCAAGCAGCTTTGAAGTTTCAAGTTTGAACTAGAAGACGTAGAAAATCATACATCCTTCGTGAAATGATGAAGATAGTGAGAAATCAAGTGTGCAAAAAATAAACTTTACAATTCCATACTCCAACATCCTGTATGTCTAGTAACAGGATTTTCAACTGATTTGATTACTACTCGAGAGAATTTCAGACCCGTCTTCTCGCAGCGCTGTCCCGCGGAGTCAGACCTGAGGTCTTTCGCTGCAACAGGGAAAGTGGTCTTCGGTCCGAAACACGACGGGGGGTTCGTAGCTGGTCCCCTGGGACCTGCTGGAGGGCGCCTTGTTGAAGAAGGCGGGCACGTTAATTGTGCGCAGGAGTTTCCTGAACGTACTGGGGAACGTCCCCAGCTCGGCCTCCGCCCTGGAGACCTGCTCCTCCAGCCTGGCTACACTGGCGCCGATCATCCCGACGAAGGCCTCCAGCCGGTCGATCTTGCTGTACACTCGCCGCATCTCGGTGGCCTTGGCGTAAATGCAAGGCACGCCCTCGCTGACCACGTGGGAGGAGTCGCCGCGCAGCATGTCCAGCATGCCCACAAACTCGTCCACTCTGGTGAGCAGGTCCTCCAGGCTCGCGTCCAGCTCCTCGACCTCGGGCCGCGCCCCCGCGCCAGGCAGCAGGCAGGCGGCGTAGCCCGCGGCGGCGCGGCGCAGCAGCAGCAGGTCCCGGCTGGGCGCGCCCGACTCCGGGCCCTCATCCTCCCACGGCACCGACGCGCTGCTGTGGCTCTGGGACACGTTACCGCTGTCCCCGCTCCAGGCCGCCACCTGGGGCTCGGCCTCCTCGGCCGGCTCCTCGCGCGGCTGCCCACGGCTCTCCGCGAAACCGTCCATGGCCCGCGACTGACGGGGAACGCCAGCCCCGCTTCCGGCCTCCGCGCGCGCATGCGCACGCAGAGCACGCAGCACTACTTCCGGCCTCTACGCGAGCACGTACACGCACGCACACCCACCCTTGCTACTGGCCTCTGGCCCGCGCATGGGCACGCGCACCCGTCTCTGCTTCCAGACTCGGAACGCTCATGCACGCGCGTGGCGCAGTCCGCGCGCAGGTGCTCACGCTCAGAACGTGTCGGAAAAAAACATGAACGTGTTGGGGGAAAAAAAAAAAAAAAGAAGAACGTGTTGGGACTTGCTTGTTGGCGTAGTGGTTAAGAATCCGCCTGCCAATGCAGGGGACACGGGTTTGAGCCCTGATCAGGGAAGATCCCACATGATGCGGAGCAACTAAGCCCATGCGCCACAACTACTGAGCCTGCGCTCTAGAGCCCGCGAGCCACAACTGCTGATCCCACATACCACAACTACTGAAGCCCGCGTGCCTACAGCCTGTGCTCTGCAACGAGAAGGCACCGCAATGAGAAGCCTGTGCACCGCAACAAAGAGTAGCCCCTGCTCGCTGCAACTAGAGAAAGCCCGCGCGCAGCAACGAAGACCCAATACAGCCAAAAATAAGTAAGTAAATAAGAACGTGTAACAGGAATACAATAAAGTTTGTGTATCTTAAGTGTACACATTGATTATTTTTTACACATTCATACAACCACATAACCTCCAAGCAGGTCAAGATACAGAACATGTCCAGGAACCATGACGGTCTCCCCGCTGCTGTCCCTAGTTTCTTCTTGCTGTTTATAGTTAAATGAAAGAGAAGTGAGATAAGCAAAAGGAAGATTTGTTAAACCTTGATTATTTTTTTTTTGGCCGCGCGACTTGTGGGATCTTAGTTCCCCGACCAGGGATCGGACCTGTGCCCCCTGCAATGGAAGGACAGAGTTCTAACCACTGGACCGCCAGAGAATTCCCAAACCTTGATATTCTTGATGACTTTGAACGTTCTCAGCCTCTCCAGATGGCTAAAATAAAGAAACAAAATTAGGGACTTCCCTGGCGGTCCAGTGGTTAAGACTTCACCTTCCAATGAAGGGGGTGCAGGTTCGATCCCTGGTTGGGGAGCTGGGATCCCGCATGCCTTGCGGCCAAAAAAAAAAACAAAACAAAACCAAGGCGTGGAACAGAGGCAATATTGTGACGGGACTTTAAAAATGGTCCACATCAAAAAAAATCTTTAAAAAAAAGAAACAAAATTAAGAAATAGCTTTATAGTAAAGATCAAATCCAGGGTACTGCCAGAAAAAAAACAAGAAGTTGTGACTGTAAAATACCTCTTAATCAAGTCAAAGAAAGAAAGAAATGGAAAATTTTATTCGAGCCAACCTGAGGATTATAACCTGGGAGACAGTCTTTCAGAAAGCTCTGAGAACTGTTCCACCTTTTAGAGGTCAAAGCACAATTACATGGTTTTGAGACAAAGGATTATACATCATAGTAGCATGTTGACGGTTTACATAGCCCAAATGTGCACGTGCAAGGCAAGCAGTGGGTCATCATGACCCCTAACGGCAGCGGTCCGCAACCTTTTGGGCACCAGGGACCGGTTTCATGGAAGACGGACATGGGGCTGGGATGGTTCAGGTGGTAACGCGAGGGACGGGGAGCGACATGTGAAGCTTCGCTCACTCGCCTGCCGCTCATCTCCTGCTGTGCAACCCGGTTCCTAACAGGCCAGGACCGGTGGGGTTGGGAACCCCTGCCTTACAGGATTGAGAAAGGAATGTTTTCTCCTAAGGAGTTACCTCGCTAGTGCCAGGAGAAAAATTGCTTTTTTTTTTTGGCAAGCAGGCACTCCTGCGTCTTCTAAGGGAATCTTGTTACTGTATAATGTAGATGCACAATGCACACTAAAGAGGGATAGTGGCAGAGAGAGAACTGTATTTAAAATTTTTTTCTTGTCCTGCCCTAAAAGTAATTGTATTTCATCAAACCCCCTCCCCTTTGGTTGCCCAATTTACTGTTAAATAAGAAAACGTCATCTTTGTCTAAAAATTTTCCTCCCATTTTCCAGTTGCTCAATCATTACGGGTTGAATGGAGAAAACTTAGAAAACAGAGAGGCAAATGTTGTAAAATCTTTTTTAAAAAACTCAGAAAAAATCAAAGATGGCAGCTCAAAGTACCATTCAGAACAACTTTTTAAAAAACTTTTATTTATTTTTGGCTGTGTTGGGTCTTCATTGCTGCACGCAGGCTTTCTCTAGTTGCAGGGAGCAGGGGCTACTCTTAGTTGCGGTGAGCAGCTTCTTACTGTGGTGGCTTCTCTTGTTGTGGAGCACGGTCTCTAGGCGCACGGGCTTCAGTAGTTGCAGCACGCAGGCTCAGTAGTTGTGGCTCACGGGCTCTAGAGCATAGGTTCAGTAGTTGCGGCACACGGGCTTAGTTGCTCCACAGCATGTGGGATCTTCCCGGACCAGGGCTCGAACCTGTGTCCCCTGCATTGGCAGGCAGATTCTCAACCACTGTGCCACCAGGGAAGCCCCAGAAAAACAACTCTTTAAAGAGATTAAAGATGTGCCTCTCAGAGCCTCTCAAACAATAGGGTCTTTAGAAGGTTAAGGGCTTGTCCCTTGGCATTATCAGCAAGCCAAGGAGCCCAATTATTAGGAGCCCAATGTGAAGACGGATTTATCTCAAAGGGATTTGAAGGTGGGACTTTTGTCTAATAGAGTGAACCCCAATGAGATTCACAGGAAACCTACAAAGTGTTTTAAGACCATCAGATTAGAAGAAACACTGCAGGTAGAAGGGACAGAGATGGTACAAAATGAAAGGCCTTTGGACACCCCAAATTTCTAGAAGCATGAAGCAGGCTGAGGAAATTACTCACCTGTAAATACGTACTACCTATCATGAAAAAGGAAGCATGACTCAAAGGGTGGAACCAAGAGCCCAGATGATAGAGCTGAGAGCCATGGAGAATTATTCGTAGACTTTGAGACTGAACTGCAGAATTACTACGCCCCAGTGACTCCTTTGTGCCTCCCATTTCGCCCCTTATTTGAATAGGAATGTTTGTAACGGTTATGCTATGCCTGTCCCACGACTGTATATCAGATGTGTGGGAGCATATAACTTGTCTCTTTAGTTTTAAAGTTCTACAGATCAAGTAGAACTGTAGTCTAGGTGCTGGATTTAAGAAACTACGATCATGATGGCTTATCCACATCTGACCTAGAGAGCAAAATTCTGGACTTGCAGATGCTGCTACAACAGGATGTAACCTTTGGGGCCTTTGGGTGGGGGTGTGGCTTGCATGTTGGAGGGACATGAATCGTTAGTGGCCGGAGAGCAGACTGTGGCAGCCAGCCTTCAAAATGAGCCCCAATGATCTCCATCTCTTGTTGTTCACACTCTTGCATATTCCTTCCTGTTGAGTGTGTACTGGACATAGTGACTTGTTCATAATGAATAGAAAAAGGCAGAAGTGGTGGTGTGTGACTTAGGGATTAGGTCATAAGAGGAGTTGTGTTATTGTTACTCACCAGGGTTCTTGGCCTCCTTAATCTATAGAAATTGATGAGAGACCAGATAAGAAATTCAGGCAAGGCTTTACTGAGGTTCCTGCTGCAGCAGTAGGGAGAACAAGTAACAAGTTCCCTTGTTTGCTCCCCGGGGTGGGGCGGGGGGCGAGCTGGTTCCTTATATGGGGTGAAGGTAGGTGTGTCCTGAGGTCAGCTGGAGGGGTGGCTTAGGTGGTCTGCCCACCCCTTTGGTGGGGCTGTGTGCAGGGGGCATGCTCAGGACCCTGCTTTTGCTCCCGGCTCTTCAGAAGTGGCGGTTGGGTTTTCGGTCTTTTTGTATCTTGTTGTCCATAATTTGCCCCAACTGCACATGCACGCATTTTTTTTTTAATTATTTATTTACTTTTGGCTGCACTGGGTCTTCATTGCTGTGCGTGGGCTTCCTCTAGTTGCGGCGAGCAGGGGCTACTCTTCACTGCGGTGCTTGGGTTTCTCACTTCCGTGGCTCCTCTTGTTGCGGAGCACGGGCTCTAGGCGCATGGGCTTCAGTAGTTGTGGCGCATGGGCTTAGCTGCTCCACAGCATGTGGGATCTTCCCGGACCAGGGCTCAAACCCATGTCCCCTGCATTGGCAGGACATGCAGTTACTTTTGTTTCTTTGTATTTTGTTGCTGGAGGAGACGTCTGCCCAGGTGTGCACACCGCAGCAAAGGGTCCCAGATCCCAGGTCCCAGCCTGTCTCATCTCTTTCTCTCAAATCACTTGCTCTGACTTCTTGTGGACATCTATTGAGAAACTACATAGCAAGGAACTGAGGTCTTTTACCAACAGCCAGCAAAAAACAGCCTCCTTCCAGTAACAAGAGGAAGTGGATCCTCCAGCCCCATTCAAGCCCAGCCATGACTACAGCCTAATTAAATGTCCTAAGCTGAAACTATGTGACATAATAAATATCTGTTGTTTTCAGCTGCTACATTTGGGGGTAATCTGTTATGCAGCAATAGACAATCTACCATTGAAGGAATATACTACAATTTATTTGTTTTATTTATTTATTCTCTGGCTGATAAACATTTATGTTGTTTTAGCTTTAGGGCTATTATAAAAAGCTGCTATGAATACTCTTCTATATATCTTTTTAAAACTATATTTATTTATTTATTTATTTATGTTTTTGGCTGCACTGGATCTTTGTTGCTGCATGAAGGCTTTATCTAGTTGCGGTGAGCGGGGGCCACTTTTTGTTGTGGTGCGCAGGCTTCTCATTGCGGTGGCTTCTCTTGTTGCAGAGCATGGGCTCTAGGGGCGTGGGCTTCAGTAGTTGTGGCACGTGGGCTCAGTAGTTTTGGCTCAAGAGCTCATGCTCAGTAGTTATGGCACAAGGGCTTAACTCGTGCTTGAACCTGTGTCCCCTGCATTGGCAGGTGGATTCTTAACTACTATGCCACCAAGGAAGTCCCATCTTCTATATATCTTTTTGTGGATAAATGTGCTCACAACTACCAAGCCCGTGCGGTCACAACTACTGAAGCCCATGCGCCTAGAGCCCATGCTCTGCAACAAGAGAAGCCACTGCAATGAGAAACCCGTGCACAGCAACGAAGAGTAGTCCCTGCTTGCCGCAACTAGAGAAAGCCCGCGTGCAGCAATGAAGACCCAAGGCAGCCAAAAATAAATTAAAAAAAAAAAAGTGTCTTTAAAAACAAACAAACAAACAAAAACCTGACAGACCTTGCACTTCTCTGATGGCGCAGTGGTTAAGAATCCGCCTGCCAGTGCAGGGGACATGGGTTTGAGCCCTGCTCCGGGAGGATTCCACATGCCGTGGAGCAACTAAGCCCGTGAGCCACAATTACTGAGCCTGCGCTCTAGAGCCCGCGAGACACAACTACTGAAGCCCGCGCGCCTAGAGCCTATGCTCTGCAACAAGAGAAGCCACCGCAATGAGTAGCCCCTGCTCGCCGCAACTAGAGAAAGCCTGTGCGCAGCAAGGAAGACCTGACGCAGTCAAAAAAATAAATAAATAAACTAAAAAAAACCCCCCCAAAAACCCTGACAGACCTACAGTGAGAGATGGACAAATCCACCACTAGAGCAGGTGACCACCACAAAGCCTCTCCCTGGGTGAATGACTGCTCAGGCAGGTAAGAAGACTTGGGACAGCAGACAGGGATGATTTAAGGGGCCACATTAAGGAACCCTTTATCCATTCTTCTCTGAGTACTTATGCAACTAGGGCTGTGGGAGGTAAGGAATGTGGGTGAAATGGGTGTGACTTACAGGACACTGAATAAATGGTTAAGAATGATTGTGCAGGTCTTCCCTGGTGGCGCAGTGGTTGAGAATCTGCCTGCCAATGCAGGGGACACGGGTTCGAGCCCTCGTCTGGGAAGATCCCACATGCCGCGGAGCAACTGGGCCCGTGAGCCACAACTACTGAGCCTGCGCGTCTGGAGCCTGTGCTCCGCAACAAGAGAGGCTGCGATAGTGAGAGGCCCGCGCACCGCGATGAAGAGTGGCCCCCGCTCGCCGCAACTTGAGAAAGCCCTCGCACAGAAACGAAGACCCAACACAGCTAAAAATAAATTAAAAAAAATAAAATTAAGAATGATTGTGCAGCCTGCCCCAAGTTCAGGATGCCTTTAACTAACCAAGAATGATGTCATGGGTATTACCAGATGACCGTGGGGCGGCATTTGTCCAGTAGCCTTTTTCCAGTTGGAGAGAATGTCTCAGGGTCTTCCTGGAACCCAGGCATCTTCTGCCACCTAACGAAACTCTTAGTCCAAATACAGAACCTATTTGGAAGTCCCAGTGTAGCTGGACCATAAAAATAAATTCCCGAGAGACTATGAAAGGGCCAGAGACACCTGTTCTCCAAGCTCCGCCTCAAGGCGCAGGGCTAAAATTGTCCAAGAGGTGGCTGGTTACTTTACAGGAATCTCGAACAAATGGAATGCCAACTCCCCAAGAAAGCTCAAAGACAAGACAGTGCAAAACCATTGTTTTTTTTTTTGGCTCAGAAAGAGACCGTCACTTGTCTAAGGTGACACATTAATAAGCAAGTGGCAGAGCCAAGAGTGGAACTGGCCCTCCGACCCCAACCCATGCCTTCTGCACCATCCACTGTCTGCTGTACCGTCAGCTGAGTCAGGAGCTCTTCCCCTGACTTCCCTCCTGCTGGGCTCAGACAGCAGATACTGCCCTTGGGTCCCAAGGTGCAAATTTCATGCACCTGGTTGTTGCCAGTTCACCATCATGGTGCCCAAGACCCAAAATGCCTTTGTCCAAGGGACTAGCTTAGCTGAGGAAACACCCAGATGCAGAGGCCTCAGCAGTTCTGTACTGAGAGGATGGGGGCCAGTCAGACTGGAACCTTCCACACACCTTCTCCTCTCCCCTGCCCATCACAGCTTCCATCACCTAGAGCCTTCCCCACGCCCTGGCTGGGTTAAATGCTGCCTCCCTGTTCCCCACCCCCTCCACTTCCTCAGTCTCAGCACTTCTCACTCACTGTGGCAGGATCTGTTAAACTGGCCATCTCACCCACTATGGTACAAGCCCTTTAAAGGTGGCAGCTGTGGAAGAGTTGGGGCTACAACGTCTAGCACATATTAGCTCTTCCATATATATTCCGGTGTGCGAATGAACGGGTCAGTAACCCCCACTAGGGAATCAACTGTTTGGCGGTGTCCCAAGGACCTAGTACATCGCCAGCAAAATATCTGCTGAATGAATAAATGAACAAATAAGCGAATCCACTCTATGAAATGAGCTGGTCGGTGCCTGCTGGAGACTCAGAAGACATCTGGAACGTGGGACCTGAGTAGAAGGAGGGATGCCTGCATTCGGGCTCCCTAATCCCACCGAGCCCCCAGGGACTCCTCACACGTCTCCTCGGCCTAGACGTGGTCTATCGCGGCCTATTCCCAACATCCTGGAGGCCAACCCGTGCTCACTGCTACATCCCTCTATAGCGCGCTCAGCGTCGTGGACCGCTGTTCAGAAAACTGCCGAAGACCAGGTTGCTGAGACAAGAGGCCGAGGTGCGCCAGGTGCCAGCTGATGCTATGGAAATAGCGCCGGCGTCAGTCAGTTCAATGCTCCTGGGCAAGTTCCTGAGAGTTTTTTCGGCCCAAGTTTCCCCACCCGAACAATAAGGATAATAAAACGACACCTGAAATGTGTGAAGATGAGGTAAGGTATGTTAAGTGCCTGATCGCAAGTAGATTCTTGTTAATACAGACTTTTGCTTCTCATTTCACACACCCAATATCCTGTTATTGGCCAGCAGGTATAGGAACTCAGCTCGGGGGGTAACAGCGGAAACAAAATCAATGCTGTTTTCACTTTTGGCCCCTTGAGTGATCTTCGAATTTGACCTATCCCATGCCATTCATATCCTAAGACTGATTTCCCCCTTCATGAGTTTGCTGAAAGCAAAGGTAACAATCCCAATTACCACTTATTAAAGAAAGGAAATGTACTTCTTTGAATTAAAAGCATGTTTGCCTCAACAGACACCATATCAAAGATAGGGACTCACAAAGAATTCCCCATATTTCCACCGGCTGCCCTTTTCCACTTGACACCGCTGCACCGTCATCCACTGTCTGGCCAGGACAGGGACCGTGGAGGGTAGGGCACCTAGAGAGGGGACGTGCAGACCCTCAGTCCTCAACTCTGGCACCCCCCAGCCCTGTTAGGCTGCATTCACAATGGCCCCGGATATTATTCACTGGGTAACCCATGGCACCAGACACAATCACCCTTTCACTAAGCAAGGATGACAGACTTGGGGGGCGGGTTGGATCTGAAACTGGTGGCTGCAATTCCAGTTCTGACAGACATCACAAGCAGGCAAGGGAAGTTAGGGCAGGGAGGTGGGTCAGGCCCTCATTTCCCTTCTGTGCAACTACCGCAGTAACACCTCCACCTTCACTGCACACCCCTGCCCTGTCCATTTTCCGCGACCATATTTGCATTTTCTAAACCACAAACAGGAAAGTGTTGCTGACCTGCTCAAACCTTTCCATGGGTCTCCATTACTCTGCTTCTCAAAAGTTTTCAGCAAACCACCCTTAACTTCAGAGGGCCTTGCTACCCGAAGCGTGGTACCTGAACCAGCAGCAGTGCCATTACTTGGGAGCTTGTGAGAAATGCCTAAGTCAGGTCCTTAACTATAGGATTAGAATCTTTATTTTAACAAGACCCCAGGGGTTCAGATGCACTTTAAGTTCGAATATCAGCATTGCTCTAGAGGCTCAGGACAGGGCAAGAAGCAGCTCCAAGTGGGAAACTTCTTTAGCCAGTGGTGTGTCACTTTAAAAATTAAAAAAATACTTTTTCTGTCAAACATTCAAGTAAGTTGACGATTCAGAATGCATCAATATATTCCCTGGCAACAGGTACACTACAGCGCATCTAGGTACAGCCCAGAACACAAGACCCCAGGTGGAGAAGCATGGACACACATAGAATCAAGTTTAAACTCTTCAAAGCCGTATGAAGACCTCCACAACCACGCTCCCTATGTCCCTCACTGCCTCCCTGTTCTCTCGCAGCACCCCAAAGCCCTCCCCACCATGCCACGCTTCTACCTGCCGATGGACCCCAGGGTCAGTACTGTACCCTTAGTCCCTGGGCCTGGGCAGTTGTGCCTATGCTTCCAGGACCGGACCAAGAGTCCTTGGGTCTGAAAGCTTTTTTCCTCAAACTCCCCGATGCTCAGGTGACTCTCTCCTCAGTGCTCCCACCACAGCATAAACACGGGGTATCCCAACCTCTTCGATGCCTTCAGCTGTCCTGGTTTACACTTATGATCCCACACTAATTACTACTAGGGCCACCCTTCACTCTCTTTTGTTTTCTTTTCTTTTTTTCCCATTTTTCACTGTGCCTCGTGGCCTGTGGGGTCTTAGTTCCCCAACCAGGGATCAAACCCGTGCTTTCTGCAGTGAAAGCTCGGAGCCCTAACCGCTGGCCTGCCAGGGAGTTCCCAACACCTTTCACTTTCAAAACTGCCTCGGGGGGGCTTCCCTGGTGGCGCAGTGGTTGAGAATCTGCCTGCCAATGTAGGGGACACGGGTTCGAGCCCTGGTCCGGGAAGATCCCACATGCCGCGGAGCAACTGGGCCCATGAGCCACAATTACTGAGCCTGCGCGTCTGGAGCCTGTGCTCCGCAACAAGAGAGGCCGTGACAGTGAGAGGCCCGCGCACCGCGATGAAGAGTGGCCCCCGCTCGCCGCAACTGGAGAGGGCCCTCGCACAGAAACGAAGACCCAACACAGCCATAAATAAATAAATAAGTAAGTAAGTAAGTAAGTAAGTAAGTAAGTAAGTAAGTAAATAAATAAATAATCTTCTTTTAAAAAAAAAAAACTGCCTCGGTTTGACAAATGACATGACCATCCTAAACAGGCGCTCAGGCCACGAGGCCCAGAGCCATGGTCGAACCCTCGCACACCCACACCCAGGCCCTCAGCATATCCCATCTGCAGCACCTTCAGGACGCAGGCCCCACACGCGCCCGCAGCGACCACTCCGCCCCCAAGTGCCCCAGCTCTCCGGGGGCTGCTGCCCTCACTCTCATCCTTGCTCTACTCGCAGTGATCAGTTTTCAACAGGGCAGCCGGACAGCCCCTGCGCATGGGGTCAGACCCTGTCACTCCCCTGGTTAAACCCTCAAGCTGCTTCCCAAACTGCTCCTTCTGGCCCACCGCCTACTGCTTCGTCCCATACCACTCGGGGCTCAGGCTGCTCCTCACCTCTCTGCCCTGTTTGTCCCGCCTGCCTGGAGTGTTCTTTCCCTAGACATCCCGGTGTATACTCCACACACCCATCTTTGCCCAGATGTCACTGTATCAGAGGTGCCACCTGACCATCCTCTATAGGACAGCAGTGCGTCCCCAGCACCCTATCTTCCAGAGCGCCCCCTTCTGCTTCTTCTACAGAACTTCCCACTACCGGTGTCATTTCTCCCCCTGCCTTACGACAGTCAGGCACTGTTCTAAGTTTCTTATGAATATCAGATCCAAGTGTACAAGCACTTTGTTCCCTGATGTTCCCCAGTACCTGGGGGCACTCAATTTGAACACATTTCCCAAATCAGAAGTATCTGACCTCCTTTTGACAATGACAACAATCAAGGAGACACTTTCATTCTGAAAAAAGTTTATATATCTCAACTTTTCTTGGCCAACTCAATGGCTTTGGTCATTTGCACAAAAACTATAAAAACTGGCTTTCAGCATTTGTTTTTCCGAGCCAATGAATTTCATCATAACAAGCTAGAGCTCTGACCTCGATCCCTGTGAGGTCTGCTCTGATGACCTAGCCCGGACATCATCTAAACCTGGAAGACGCCTCCTACTATCAGTTTGGGGCCTGCCGTGGCCAGCTCCATGCTTTCCTCCCCAACCCTGCCAGGCTTCTGCAGAGGTCACATGCATCTGTGGCAGAGAAGCCCCTCAAACCATGATTATACTATATGAAATAATTTTAGCCCAAAGTCAGCAAACTCATGTAGTACCTAGAACTCATCCCCCATTTCAGGTTACTCACCAGACAGGTTACAAGATGTACATCAGTTAACATGCCACAGAAAAATTGTAATTCTGAAAAACCAAAGAAAACCAAAACAACACAGCTCCCCTCCGCTGATGCGCTGGACTGCAAAATCCCAAAATTCACACACCACCACTCGGCGTGCCCAACAGCCCTCTGGGCCTTCTCAATCTTATCCAAAGTAGCAGCATCCACACGCTTGATTGGGGTTTGATTTCTTGCTTCGGCAGCTGCAGCCAAGTAGTGTCTTCTTTCTTGCAGAACTCTGACTTCAAGTCTCTTTCTTGGGTCCCAAATTCCAAGAAGCTTTAAAAAATAGCAAAGCACAACAGTATACTTTCAAACTTTAAAAATACAATAAAATCACAGTAACAAAAATAGGACCACACAGCAGTTTACAATCTAGGCCCTGTTCCTTTACGTAACGGCATTTACCTAAAAGCTGTCTTTTCCAAGCTGAATGCACCTAACAGTCAAAATCCACATATGACAATATAATACTGAAACCGTCTACCATACTGGTACTGGAGATTTAGTGTCTAACAGGGCGAAAACGCAGAAAGAAACGTAGGGAGAGAAAACTAAAGGCTCTTGGTTTCAGCCTCTCCAAGCAGTCAGTCCTCCTTACCAGCTGAACGGAATCCATCAGCTGATAATCGAGACTACGAGCGGGGGAAGTTCATCAACACGACGTAAATTCTAAGACTCTCATACCGAGGAGGCCAACAAGTAACCGCCACCACCCGTACAAAATGCGACCACTTGCCCTAAGGTCATCTGAGACCGTGCAGGCGCATCGCAGCCGGTCTCTAAGGCGCCCCCTCTTCTTTTTTTGGCCCTACGGCCGGGGTTTTCACCCCAGCGACTGAGCTGGTCCACATTCAGCAAATATTTTACTAGAAGGGATCTTTACGGTTCACAACAACATATCAAATCATTTTCTTCTAATTGCCAACGTTAAAAAAATTACACGATATCTAAGCGGGAAGCTGAGCGGGGTATTATCCTCGTTCCGCCCCCGCGGCCCAGCGCGGAGGCTGCGATGCCGGGCGAGCCGGACTCCCCTCCCCACGCTGGCCGGAGCCCACCCGCCCCCGCGTCGTCAGTCACACCCGCTCCAGTGCATCCGCCGGTGCAGCTCCGCGGCCCTCCTAGCCGTCAGCGCGGCCGCCGCCGCCTCCTCCTTCTCCACCTCCTCGCACAGCCTCACCACCCTCTCTTCCGCCGCGGCGCCGCACTGCGGGCGCGGCCCCGGGCGCGGGCCTCCGAGGCCCCCACCTCCCTCTCCCGCAGCCGCCGGCGCGCCTTCAGATGCGCGCGCACGTGCTCGCGCTCGCGGACGGCGACGCCCCGGCGGGCGGGCGGCAGGCGTGGAGCGCGGGGCCTGGGAACCTCTCCCAGGCGTCGTCGGGCGCACGTTCCCGCTCCGCGTCCACGGGCCGCCTCGCGTCGCCACCGCCCCGCGGTCTCGGGGCCCGCTCACCGCCTCCGGGAAGGCGGCCGGCCGACAGCGAGCGCTGGGCGCGGGGCTGAGCTCCGCGAAGCGCCGCTGTGGTGGGCAACAGGCTTTTGAGTTTTGTTTATTTTTGATAAACCTTTGCTTTTCGCCTGAAAGCCGCGAAAGCCACACCCAAAATGGCCCCCGCCCCGTGGACCAGCACTCTATTGCTTTGCAGCCCCTTTTACGACACGCCGGGACCCCTTTTCGGCCACGCCCCGCGTGGAAACCCTGAGCTGGCGCGTGCCCGCGGGGGAGGGGCGGTTGTGCCGTTGTCGCCGCTCTTCCCGCTTCCCGGTCACGGCCATTCCCTTGGGTCTTGAGGGCGTGGATTTTAACTCTTGAGTTGTGAAAGTGATTTTTCCACACCAGAAGTACTGAGTTACACCAGACACTGTGACCAAGGGCTGCGAAGCCCCGGGCTGCCTGCCTTCCCCACCTCACTGAACTCCCCAAAGCAAAGGTTGATTTGGCGCCTTAGCCCTAGCCACCTGGCACGGAGCGGGTCCTCAGGGAGAGTTTATTAAAACGAAATCGTTACCAAACTAATGTCTGCGAGGAGAGCTCTAACCACCCTGTGTGTCAGGGATGAGTGATAAGTTCGTGTTCTCGCCCCGTGGCCCCTAGACACGGTAACACTAAAGATCGTGTGCCCACGCATTCCCTGTCGGGGACACAGGACGCCTGGGGGCCGGCGGGGCCGCACGAGCAGCTTTCTCCCAGGGCTCGGGCCGTCTTCCTAGTGACGTGGCGACAGGCTGCTGCACGTGCTCGTTTGGGAACCAAGCTGAATGCCTCCCGGGCAACCACAGATCTGGGTGAAGGCCGTCTCTCCCACTCAGCCCTGGGGCACCTGTCCCAGGCCGGACCCCTCCCTCCCTAGCCAGCCCTCCAGGGGGCACTTCCCAGTGTGGCTCAGACACCCGGGGGGAGGCGTCCATTCCTGGGTCCGGGTGCCTGTCTGGGTGTGTGGGTGGGAGGCTTTGCTCCCTCGCCTCGCCTCGCCCGCCCCGCCCACCTTGCGCCAAGTGCCCAGGACCCTGAGGGCTGGAGGCGTCGCTGTCCTGAGCAGCTGGGGGTTGGCGGGCCGCTGTGGCCCCCCGGGGGGCCGGGAATGGCTGTGTGCGTGGGCTGGGTGCACGCGGGGTCTCGGCCGCCCCCGGACTCTGCACAAAGGGCCTCTCCTCCTCTCAAAGCCATTGATGGAGCTTCTCTGGAATTGTTTGCCAAAGTCCCAAGGTAGAATCCAAGGGTCCAAGACCATCTGCATCCAGCACACGTTTTCCTTTTCTGTAGGAACTTTTTTGTTGTTTTTTAACCAGCACCACACCATGCTTCCGAAGGCCATGTTTCGTCTATCCTGGATCACTACAGTGAAGTATTACAGTTGTACAGTTCCCACTCTGGCCTTGGCTTGCTCGGATAAAACTTTGTATGTGTTTTGTAAGGCATAGATTCTAAATTGTAATGATGTCCTATGCAAAAAGAAAAAAAATTAACTAAATTGTAAATTTTATTGTTTTAACCTGTATGCGTGTTTAGCGACGTTTACATTTTGAAATAAAATTTGTGATTCATTTAAAAAAAAAAGATTGTGTGTGGGTGGGTCCTGCTTGCACAAGTGCCTCAGTTTTCCAGTGGATCATGTAAACAAAAAAAAATGTTGTCTGCCATTCCAGTTCTGTTCATACAAGGATCAAGCCATTAGCCACTGTGGTTGCCCCCTCACCTCACTGTGGTGTGCCCTGAGAGGAATTCGGGATGGAAAAATAGAAAGGATTTTGTGCTTTGGACATGCCAGCCCCGAGATAGTTCAAATACGTATCTAAGGAAAAATTTCATTCACCTCAGATTCTTGCATCTTCCCATGCGCAGAAAAGCACTGAAGTCATTAACTTGAGATGTCTCTTTCTTTGTGATTAGCAGTAATTTTTTGATTTTGATATTTGAAACATGGTTTTTTTCCCAGCAAAAAAAATTCGTATATAGCCTGGTTCCTCTGTTGCCTCTTTGGAGCATATCCTCAAGAGCCAAATGAGAGACTGTTTCCCAGGCTATAGTCCTCAGTAAGGTCCCCAAATAAAACTGAACTCACAACTTTTTTTTTTTTTTTGAATTTTTAGTTTTATTTAATTGATTTTTTTATACAGCAGGTTCTTGTTAGTTATCCATTTTATACATATTAGTGTATACATGTCAATCCCAATCTCCCAATTCATCCCACCACCACCACCCCCTGCCGCTTCCACCCTTGGTGTCCATACGTTCGTTCTCTACATCTGTGTCTCTATTTCTGCCCTGTGAACCAGTTCATCTGTACCATTTTTCTAGGTTCCACATACATGCGTTAATATATGATATTTGTTTTTCTCTTTCTGACTTACTTTACTCTGCATGACAGCCTCTAGATCCATCCACGTCTCTACAAGTGACCCAACTTCGTTCCTTTTTATAGCTGAGTAATATTCCATCGTACATATGTACCACATCTTCTTTATCCATTCGTCTGCCAATGGGCATTTAGGTTGCCTCCATGACCTGGCTGTTGTAAGCAGTGCTGCAGTGAACATTGGGGTGCATGTGTCTTTTTTTAAAATTATTTATTTATTTATTTATTTATTTTTGGCTGCGTTGGGTCTTTGCTGCTGTGCACAGGCTTTCTCTAGTTGTGGCGAGCGGGGGCTACTCTTCTTTGCGCTGCGCGGGCTTCTCATTGCAGTGGCTTTTCTTGTTGCGGAGCATGGGCTGTAGGCACACGGGCTTCCGTAGTTCTGGCTCGCGGGCTCTAGAGCACAGGCTCAGTAGTTGTGGCGCATGGGCTTCGTTGCTCTGTGGCATGTGGGAACTTCCCAGACCAGGGCTTGAACCTGTGTCCCCTGAATTGTCAGAAGGATTCTTAACCACCGCGCCACCAGGGAAGCCCTGTTTGTATCATCTTTGATTTCTTTCATCAGTGTCTTATAGTTTTCTGAGTACAGGTCTTTTACCTCCTTAGGTAGGTTTATTCCTAGGTATTTTATTCTTTTTGCTGCAATGGTGAATGGGATTGTTTCCTTAATTTCTCTTTCTGATCTTTCGTTGTTAGTGCATAGGAATGCAAGAGATTTCTGTGCATTCATTTTGTATCCTGCAACTTTACCAAATTCATTGATTAGCTCTGGTAGTTTTCTGGTGGCATCTTTAGGATTCTCTATGTATAGCATCACGTCATCTGCAAACAGTGACAGTTTTACTTCTTCTTTTCCAATTTGTATTCCTTTAATTTCTTTTTCTTCTCTGACTGCCGTGGCTAGGACTTCCAAAACTATGTTGAATAATAGGGGCGAGAGTTGACACTCTTGTCTTGTTCCTGATCTTAGAGGAAATGCTTTCAGTTTTTCACCACTGAGAATGATGTTTGCTGTGGGTTTGTCGTATATGGCCTTTATTATGTTGAGGTAGGTTCCTTCTATGCCCACTTTCTGGAGAGTTTTTATCATAAATGGGTGTTGAATTTTGTCAAAAGCTTTTTCTGCATCTATTGAGATGATCATATGGTTTTTCTCCTTCAATTTGTTAATATGGTGTGTCACATTGATTGATTTGTGTATATTGAAGAATCCTTGCATCCCTGGGATAAATCCCACTTGATCGTGGTGTATGATCCTTTTAATGTGTTGTTGGATTCTGTTTGCTAGTATTTTGTTGAGGATTTTTGCATCTATGTTCATCAGTGATATTGGTCTATAATTTTCTTTTTTTGTTATATCTTTGTCTGGTTTTGGTATCAGGGTGATGGTGGCCTCATAGAATGAGTTTGGGAGTGTTCCTTCCTCTGCAATTTTTTGGTAGAGTTTGAGAAGGATGGGTGTTAGCTCTTCTCTAAATGTTTGATAGAATTCACCTGTGAAGCCATCTGGTCCTGGACTTTTGTTTGTTGGAAGAATTTTAATCACAGTTTCAGTTTCATTACTTGTGATTGGTCTCTTCATATTTTCTATTTCTTCCTGGTTCCATCTTGGAAGGTTATACTTTTCTATGAATTTGTCCATTTCTTCCAGGTTGTCCATTTTGTTGGCATAGAGTTGCTTGTAGTAGTCTCTTAGCATGCTTTGTATTTCTACGGTGTCTGTTGTAACTTCTCCTTTTTCATTTCTAATTTTATTGATTTGAGTCCTCTCCCTCTTTTTCTTGATGAGTCTGGCTAAAGGTTTATCTCAAAGAACCAGCTTTTAGGGCTTCCCTGGTGGCGCAGTGGTTGAGAGTCTGCCTGCCAATGCAGGCGGCGCGGGTTCGAGCCCTGGTCTGGGAGGATCCCACATGCCGCGGAGTGACTGGGCCCGTGAGCCACAATTGCTGAGCCTGCGCGTCTGGAGCCTGTGCTCCGCAACAAGAGAGGCTGGGATGGTGAGAGGCCGGTGCACCGCGATGAAGAGTGGCCCCCGCTTGCCGCAACTAGAGAAAAGCCCTCGTACAGAAGCGAGGACCCAACACAGCCATAAATAAATAAATAAATAAATAAATAATTAAAAAAAAAAAAAAAAAAAGAACCAGCTTTTAGTTTTATTGATCTTTGCTATTGTTTTCTGTTTTCTATTTCATTTATTTCTGCTCTGATCTTTATGCTTTCTTTCCTTCTACTAACTTTGGGTTTTGTTTGTTCTTCTTTCTATAGTTGTTTTAAGTGTAGGGTTAGATTGTTTTTTTGAGGTTTTTCTTGTTTCTTGAGGTAGGCTTGTATTGCTATAAACTTCCCTCTTAGAACTGCTTTTGCTGCATCCCATAGGTTTTGGATTGTCGTGTTTTCATTGTCATTTATCTCTAGGTATTTTTTGATTTCCTCTTTGATTTCTTTAGTGATCTCTTGGTTATTTAGTAACGTAATGTTTAGCCTCCATGTGTTTGTGTTTTTTACGTTTTTTCCCCCTGTAATTGATTTCTAATCTCATAGTGTTGTGGTCAGAAGAGATGCTTGATATGATTTCAATTTTCTTAAATTTACCGAGGCTTGATTTGTGTCCCAAGATGTGACCTATCATGGAGAATGTTCCGTGTGCACTTGAGAAGAAAGTGTAATCGGCTGTTTTTGGATGGAATGTCCTATAAATATCAATTAAATCTATCTGGTCTATTGTGTCATTTAAAGCTTGTGTTTCCTTATTAATTTTCTGTCTGGATGATCTGTCCATTGGTGTAAGTGAGGTGTTAAAGTCCCCCACTATTATTGTGTTACTGCCGATTTCCTCTTTTATAGCTGTTAGCAGTTGCCTTATGTATTGAGGTGCTCCTATGTTGGGTGCATATATATTTATAATTGTTATATCTTCTCCTTGGATTGATCCCTTGATCATTATGTCGTGTCCTTCCTTGTCTCTTGTAACATTATTTTAAAGTCTATTTTATCTGATATGAGTATTGCTACTCCAGCTTTCTTTTGGTTTCCATTTGCATGGAATATCTTTTTCCATCCCCTCACTTTCAGTCTGTATGTGTCCCTAGGTCTGAAGTGGGTCTCTTGTAGACAGCATATATATGGGTCTTGTTTTTGTATCCATTCAGTGAGCCTGTGTCTTTGGGTTGGAGGTTTTAATACATTCACCTTTAAGGTAATTATCAATATGTATGTTCCTATTACCATTTTCTTAATTGTTATGGGCTTGTTTTTGTAGGTCCTTTTCTTCTCTTATGTTTCCCACTTAGAGAAGTTCCTTTAGCATTTGTTGTAGAGCTGGTTTGGTGGTGCTGAATTCTCTTAGCTTTTGCTTGTCTGTAAAACTTTTGATTTCTCCATCAAATCTGAATAAGGTCCTTGCCGGGTAGAGTAATCTTGGTTGTAGGTTCTTCCCTTTCACCACTTTAAATATATTGTGCCACTTCCTTCTGGCTTGTAGAATTTCTGCTGAGAAATCAGCTGTGAACCTTATGGGAGTTCCCTTGTATGTTTTTTGTCATTTTTTCCCTTGTTGCTTTCAAATTTTTTTCTTTGTCTTTAATTTTTCCAATTTGATTACTATGTGTCTCGGCGTGTTTCTCCTTGGGTTTATCCTGTATGGGACTCTCTGCGCTTCCTGGACTTGGGTGGCTATTTCCTTTCCCATGTTAGGGAAGTTTTCGACTATAATCTCTTCAAATATTTCCTTGGGTCCTTCTCTCTCTCTTCTCCTTCTGGGACCCCTATAATGTGAATGTTGTTGTGTTTAATGTTATCCCAGAGGTCTCTTAGGCTGTCTTCATTGCTTTTCATTCTTTTTTCTTTATTCTGTTCCACAGCAGTGAATTCCACCATTTTGTCTTCCAGGTCACTTATCCGTTCTTCTGCCTCAGTTATTCTGCTATTGATTCCTTCTAGTGTATTTTTCATTTCTGTTATTGTATTGGTCATCTCTGTTTGTTTGTTCTTTAATTCTTCTAGGTGTTTGTTCTTTAATTCTTCTAGGTCTTTGTTAAACATTTCTTGCATCTTCTCGATCTTTGCCTCCATTCTTTTTCTGAGGTCTTGGATCATCTTCACTACCTTTGTTCTGAATTCTTTTTCTGGAAGGTTGCCTATCTCCACTTCATTTAGTTGTTTTTCTGGGGTTTTATCTTTTTCCTTCATCTGGTACAAAGTCCTCTGCCTTTTCATTTTGTCTATCTTTCTGTGAATGTGGTTTTCCTTCCACAGGCTGCAGAACTGTTTTTCTTGCTTCTGCTGTCTGCCCTCTGGTGGATGAGGCTATCTAAGAGGCTTGTGCAAGGTTCCTGATGGGAGGGACTGGTGGTGGGTAGAGCTGGGTGTTGCTCTGGTGGGCAGAGCTCAGTAAAACTTTAATCCGCTTGCCTGCTGATGGGTGGGGCTGGGTTCCCTCCCTGTTGGTTGTTTGGCCTGAGGTGACCCAGCACTGGAGCCTACCCGGCTCTTTGGGGGGCTAATGGCAGACTCTGGGAGGGCTCACACCAAGGAGTACTCCCAGAACTTCTGCTGCCAGTGTCCTTGTCCCCATGGTGAACCACAGCCACCCCCTGCCTCTGCAGGAGACCCTCCAACACTAGCAGGTAGGTCTGGTTCAGTCTCCTATGGGGTCACTGCTCCTTCCCCTGGGTCTTGATGTGCCCTCCAAGAGTGGAGTCTCTATTTCTCCCAGTCCTGTCGAAGTCCCGCAATCAAATCCCACTAGCCTTCAAAGTCTGATTCTCTAGGAATTCCTCCTCCTGTTGCCGGACCCCCAGGTTGGGAAACCTGACGTGGGGCTCAGAACCTTCACTCCAGTGGGTGGACTTCTGTGGTATAAGTGTTCGCCAGTCTGTGAGTCACCCACCCAGCAGTTATGGGATTTGATTTTACTCTGATTGCGCCCCTCCTACCATCTCATTGTGACTTCTCCTTTGTCTTTGGATGTGGGGTATCTTTTTTGGTGAGTTCCAGTGTCTTCCTGTCGATGATTGTTCAGCAGTGAGTTGTGATTCTGGTGCCCTCGCAAGAGGGAGTGAGGGCACGTCTTTCTACTCCGCCATCTTGACCCCACAACTTTTACATTGTGCATTTTTCTTTCAGTCCATGATCAAGCAGAGCCAGTAGTCCCACTTCAGAATACCCATCAGGGCTATTGAGAGGATTAAGGGAGAAAATGGGTGCAAAAGTGCATTGCAAACTTGCTAAAGCACCAGGCAGATGCAAGTGGCATTATTATTAGACTGTATAATGTGGCAGCTGAGGGCAAAGTTTTGGCATTAGACAGATCTGGGTTTTGGATCCTAACTCCACAACTTGCTGGCTGGGAGTCTTTGGGTAAATTAGGTAACAACCTGAAGATGGCTCTCTGGGCCTCAGTGTCCCAACCTGTACCTAGTGTGGTCAGGAACCAAGACCTCTAGGGAGGTGTAATAAGCAGAGTGGCCCCCAAAAATGTCCATATCCTGATCCCTGGAACCTGAGATTATATTGTGAATTACATAACATATTTTGTAATTATGAATATATTACACAGTAAAATGGACCTTGCCAATTCAATTGAAGTTAAGGTTCATAAAATAAGGAGATTGACCTGGATCATCCGAGTGAGCACAATCTCTGCCCTTTAGAGCAAAGAATGTTCTTGAGCTGGGTTTAGAGAAATGAGGTAGAAAAGGAAAGCAGGAGGAATCAGAGATATTCCAAGCATGAGATAATTGGATGTGCTGTTGCTGACTCTGAGATATAAGGGGGTTTGGACTCTAGCTACACAACTTGCTGTCTGACAGACTTTGGACAAATCTGAAGCATGAGAAGGATTTGAGGTGCCATGACTGGCTCTGAGATGCAGGCAGCCACATGCAAGGTGTCTACCAAAATAAACAATGCAGGAGGCTGCAAATAAGAAAAGAGTTCATTTAGGATCTTAAGAATTGCAATTCGGGACACACAGATTCGGGATAAACACGAAAGCATGTTCTGAGGAAGAGAGAGTCAGGGGCTTATAAAGACAAAAAGCCATGAGGTTGTTAAAAATTGCCTGGCAAGAATTGTGATTGACTCCGACGTGAGTCAGAAAATATTTATCCTTAAGGAATCACAAGTTGTTTTAGAGTGAGGGTCAATAAGTAGATGGACTGTCACGAGTTATTTTAGGGTAAGATTCCGATAAGTATCTTGAGTTTCTGGTAGGTGTTCTGGATAACTTCATCAGGTCAAAAGGTCAGATTCCATCCTTAGGAGATGTGCATAAGTCACACTTCCTTAACGGTCTCCGGCTTCACTTACAGAGCTCTCTGAGCAACACCGACTCCATTTTGATTTTTCCTTTCACATTTCTCTCTTTTGATCGAGGTCTTTCTTTAGAAAGCATTGACAAGCAATCATTTGGTGATTTGGCATCAGTATCAATTCCCTCGGTGCTGGGAAGGCTCATTCCCTTAGAGTTATGTCCCATGGAGGAGGGAAACGGGCAGTTGTGTGAGAGGTATGCCTTTAGAGAGTTTATGGCCACATTTGAACAACACAGAGGGACCTTATAGGAGTCGTTAATCATCTCCAGATGCTGAAGTATCATTGTTCCCAGTCCAATGGTGTGATCTGAAAGTTTATCAGAAACTTGTACTCTAGAGCAAGTGTCAGAGTCCTTTCCATGAATCTCTTTGAAGATGAAACATATTTGTAAAAGCATCGGAGTAAAACAATAACTGTCTACAAGTGGCAAAGGACTTAAAATTGCCCATTTTTAAAATAAATTTATTTATCTATTTATGTATTTTTGGCTGCATTTAGTCTTCGTTGTTGCGCGTGGGCTTTCTCTAGTTGCGGTGAGTGGGGGCTACTCTTTGTTGCTATACGCGGGCTTCTCATTGCGGTGGCTTCTCTTGTTGTGGAGCACCGGCTCTAGGTGTGCAGGCTTCAGTAGTTGTGGCACGTGGGCTCAGTAGTTGTGGCTCTCGGGTTCTAGAGCACAGGCTCAGTAGTTGCAGCGCACAGGCTTAATTGCTCCATGGCATGTGGGATCTTCCCAGACTAGGGATCGAACCCGTGTCCCCTGCATTTGCAGGTGGATTCTTAACCACTGCGCCAGCAGGGAAGTCCCAAAATGCCCATTATTGAAAATCTGAGAGTTTAAAAAGGACAAGAGAGAGGCCTCTAGGAACTGAGGGTGACCCCCAGCCGACAGCCAGCAAAGACATGGGGACCTCAGTCCTACATCCCCTAGGAACCGGATTCTGCCTACACCCTGAATGAGCCTGGAAGCAGAATCTTCCCAGAGCCTCCTGATAAGATGCCAGTCAGCTAACACTTTGCTTTTGACCTTGTCAGACCCAAAGCAGAGAAACCTGCTAAGCTGACTGGGACTCCTGGCTTTCAGAACTGTGATAATAAACTTTGTTATTTTGAACTGCTAAGTTTGTGGTAGTTTGCTACAATAGCAATAGAAAACTAGTGCAGGAGGGGTCTGGTTGGAAGTGGGGCTTGAAGTTTAGTCTGCAGAACATTTATATAAAGTTAGAAGAAAGTTGATCATGAGCCTAAGGATGGGGGAAAGTGAATAAAGACCCACCCCCATGCCTTATTCTCCTCTGACCTCTCTCTCTCTTTTTTCTTTCTTCTTCTTTTTTTTGGCTGCACTGAGCGGCTTGTGGGATCATAGTTCCCCAACCAGAGATTGAACTCAGGCCCACAGCAATGGAAGTGCCAAGTCCTAACCACTGGACCACCAGGGAAGTCCCTGTTTCTGTTTTGTAAGTATGTTCATTTGTATCATTTTTTTAGATTCCACATATAAGTGATATCACATGATACTTGTCTTTCTCTGTCTGACTTCCTTCACTCAGTATGATAATCTCTAGGTCCATCCATGTTGCTGCAAATGGCATTATTTCATTCTTTTTTATGGCTGAGTAATATTCCATTGCATATATATATATATATATATATATATATATATATATATACCACATCTTCTTTATCCATTCCTCTGTTGATGGATATTTAGGTTGCTTCCATGTCTTGGCTATTGTAAATAGTGCTGCTATGAACATTGGGGTGCATGTATTTTTTGAATTAGAGTTTTCTCTGGATATATGCCCAGGAGTGGGACTGCTGGATCATATGGTAGCTCTATTTTTTGTTTTTTTAAGAAAGCTCCATACCATTTTCCATAGTGGCTGCACCAATTTACAGTCCCACTAACAGTGTAGGAAGGTTCCTTTTTCTCCACAGCCTCTTCAGCATTTTTTATTTGTAGACTTTTTATGATGCCATTCTGACCAGTGTGAGGTGATAACCTCATTGTAGTTTTGATTTGCATTTCTCTAATAATTAGTGATGTTGAGCATTTTTTCATGTGCCTGTTGGCCATCTCTATGTCTTCTTTGGAGAAATGTCTATTTAGGTCTTCTGCCCATTTTTCATTTGGGTTTTTTATTTTTATTTTTTGATATTGAGTTGTATGAGCTGTTTGTATATTTTGGAAATTAGCCCCTTGTCAGTCACAGTGTTTGCAAATATTTTCTCCCAGTCTGTAGGTTGTCTTTGTTTTGTTTATGGTTTCCTTTGCTGTGCATAAGCTTTTAAGTTTGATAAGGTCCCATTTGTTTATTTTTGCTTTTATTTCTATTGCCTTGAGAGACTGACTTAAGAAAACATTGCTATGATTTATGTCAGAGAATGTTTTGCCTATGTTCTCTTCTAGGATTTTTATGGTGTCATGTCTCATATTTAAGTCTTTAAGCCATTTTGAGTTTATTTTTGTGTATGGTGTGAGAGAGTGTTCTAACTTCGTTGATTTACATGTGGCTGTTAAGCTTTCTCAACACCACTTGCTGAAGAGACTGTCTTTTCTCCAGTGTATATTCTTGCCACCTTTGTCTAAGATTAATTGACTGTAGGTGTGTGGGTTTATTTCTGGTCTCTCTATTCTGTTCCATTGATCCACATGTCTGTTCTGGTGCCAATACGATGCTGTTTTGATTACTGTAGCTTTGTAGTATTGTCTGAAGTCTGGGAGGGTTATACCTCCAGCTTTGTTCTTTTTCCTCACTATTGCTGGGTCTTTTGTGGTTCCATATAAATTTTAGTATTATTTGTTCTAGTTCTGTGAAATATGTCATGGGTAATTTGATAGGGATCACATTAAATCTGTAAATTGTTTTGGGTAGTATGGCTATTTTAACAATATTAAATCTTCCAATCCAAGAGCATGGGATATCTTTCAATCATCTTCAATTTCCTTTATCAATGTTGATCAATCCTTTATCAAGTTCTCAGCATCTTTCCCCTCTTTGGTCAGGTTTATTCCTAAGTATTTTACTTTTTTGATGCAATTTTAAAAGGGATTTTTTTTTTTTCCTTTCCCTTTCTGATATTTCATTGTTAGTGTAAAAAAGTGCAACAGATTTATGTATCCACATATGAATTTTAGGGGACACAATTCAGTCTACTTTGGGCATCTCATATAAAAGGAATCATACAATATGTGGCTTTTTGTGTCTGTCTTCTTTCAGTTAAGATAACATTTTCGAGTTTCATCCAAGTTATAGCATCTATCAGTACTTCATTCCTTCTTATGGCTGAATAATATTTCATGGATATACCACGATTTGTTTATCCATTCATCCATTGATGGCTATTTGGGTTGTTTCCATCTTTGGGCTATTATGAATAATGCTGCTCTAAACATTCTTGTAGAAGTTAATATTTTAATTTTAATGAAGACAAAATATAAAGCTTTCCTTTTATGCTTTCTTTGGGTCTTATTTTAAGAAATCCTTCTCTACCCTGAGGTCATAAAAATGTTCCTTTATATTTTCTTCTAAAATATTTAGTGTTTGGTTTTTCTTATTTATGGATAATCCATCTGGAAATGAGGTTTGAGGCAGGAATCTAATTGTAATTTTCTCCACATGTATAGCTAGTTAGCCTAGCCCTGTTTACTGAATATTTTATCCATTCCCTCTGGTCTGCATTGTAACATCTGTCATGTGTCAAGTCTCTATTTTTGCTTGTGTCTGTATTTGTTCCATTGGTCTTTATCTCTGGGCTGTGATCACACTGACAATTACTAAATTAGCTTTATAGTAGGTATTGATATCTGGTTAAGTATGGCAGATTCCCTTCCTGGATCTTCTTCAGGAAGGGAATTTGAAATCAGTTTGAATCAATTTGGATGTGGGGTATCTTTTTTGAAAATTTGAATCAATTTTCCTGGATCTTCTTCAGGAAGGGAATCTTTGCTTGTTCATCTAAAATTTGAATCAATTTTAAAATTTTGACCCAAATGATCAGACTCACCTGATGAGATTTTTTGGGGATTGAATTGATTCATTGGACCAGTTTCGAGAAGAAGTACAATACTAATTCAGTCTACTTAGTTGTTCCTCATTGTATTTTAATAGAATTTTATAATTTTACGCATAAAGATTTTACATCCATTTTGTTAAAATTTCATAGTTACCATTTGTATTGGATTGAATAGTGATCTTTCCCCAAATACATGTCCACTCTGACCCTCAGAATGTGACCTTATTGAAAATAGGTCTTTGCAGATGTAATTAGTTAAGATGAGATCATATTGGATTAGGGTGGGCTCTAAATCCATGATTGGTGTCCTTATGTGAAGGCCAAGCAAAGATGCAGAAACACAGGGAAGATGGTCGTGTGACAACAGAGACAAAGATTGGACTGATGTAGCTACAAGTCAAGGAAGGCCAAGGACTGCCAACAATCACCAGAAGCTGGAAGAGGCAAGAAAAGATTCTCTCCTAGAGACTTCAGAGGGAACATGGTCCTGTCAACACGTTTATTTCTGACTTCTCCCTTGCAGAACTGTGAGAGAATCAATTTCTATTATTTTAAGCCACCCAGTTTGTGGCAAGTATGGTATCCATAGGAAAATAATCCACCATTAAAAAATTTTTTTTGAATAAACAAATGGGACCTTATCAAACTTAGAAGATTTTGCACAGCAAAGGAAACCATAAACAAAACTGAAAGACATCCTACAGAATGGGAGAAAATATTTGCGAATGAAGCAACCGTCAAGGTTATTAATTTCCAAAATATACAAACAGCTCATACAGCTCAACATCAAAAAACAAAACAACCCAATCAAAAAATGGGTAGAAGACATAGATAGACATTTCTCTGAAGAAGGCATACAGATGGCCAACACGCACATGAAAAGATGCTCAACATTGCTAATTATTAGAGAAATGCAAATCAAAACTACAATGAGGTATCACTTCACACCAGTCAGAATGGCCATCATCAAGAAGTCTACAAGTAATAAATGCTGGAGAGGGTGTGGAGTAAAAGGACCCCTCCTACACTGTTAGTGGGAATGTAAATTGGTATAGCCACTATGGAGAACAGTATGGAGGTTCCTTAAAAAACTAAAAATAGAGTTACCATATGACCCAGCAATCCCATTCCTGGGCATATATAAGGAGAAAAACTCTAATACAAAAAGGTAAATGCACCCCAATGTTCATAGCAGCACTATTTACAATAGCCAAGACGAGGAAGCAACCTAAATGTCCATCGACAGAAGAATGGATAGAGAAGATGTGGTACGTATATACAATGGAATACTACTCAGCCAGACTTACTCAGAAGTAAGTCAGACAGAGAAAGACAAATACCAAATGATATCACTTATATGTGGAATGTAAAAAATAATATAAGTGAATTTATTTACAAAACAGAAATAGACCCACAGACATAGAAAACCAACTTATGGTTACCAAAGGGGAAAAGTGGGGTTGGGGGATAAATTAGGAGTATGGAATTAACAGATACACACCACTATATATTATATAAAATAGATAAGCAACAAGGATTTAGTGTATAGCACAGGGAACTCTATTTAATATGTTTTAATAACCTATAATGAAAAAGAATCTGAAAAAATATATATATAACTGAATCACTTTGCTATACACCTGAAACGAACACAGTATTATACATCAACTATACCGCAATGAAAAAATAAAAAAATCTTTTTGGGTATTACAAGTGATACCTTTTAGAAAATATATTTCTTTGGGGAATTCCCTGGCAGTCCAGTGGTTAGAATTCCAAGGCTTCACTGCGGAGGGCCCGGGTTAAATCTCTGGTAGGGGAACTAAGATCCCTGCGCGATGCGGCCAAAAAAAGAAAAAAGAAAAAGAAAAAATAAGAAAATATATTTCCTCTGGTGAATAGAAACACTACTGACTTTTAGGTATTGATTTTGTTTCTAGAAAACTTGCTAACCTCTACTAGTAATGCTGATCATTTATCTTTAGATTCTTTCAAATCTATGATGTTTCAAAAACATTTCATTGGAATATAATGATAATATCAGTGGTGGTTTTAAAAGTATGTCCGCAAATTATTCGCTACTTCCCTTGTCCAGAGGTAGAACTTTTTTTTTTTTTGGCTGCGCCATGCAGCATGTGGGATCTTAGTTCCCTGACCAGGAATCGAAACCACACCCCCTGCAGTGGAAGCGCCCAGGCCTAACCAATGGACTGCCAGGGAAGTCCCAGGAGGTGGAACTTGATTCCACTTCCTTGGAGCGTGGGCCCCACTTGCTGAAAGAGCACAGAAGTGATGGTACATTTCACTTGTAATATCCAGTTGTCAAAAGACTGCAGCTTTTCAGGAATTCCCTGGCGGTCCAGTGGTTAGACTCTGCGCTCTCACTGCCCAGGGCGCGGGTTCAATCCCTGGTCGGGGAACTAAGATTCCACAAGGCCCTTGGTGCAATTTAAAAAAAAAAAGACTGCAGCATTCACCTGTGCTTTCTCTGTCTCTCTTGGATCGCTCCCTTTAGGGGAAACCACCAGCCTAGGAGTTGGCACAAGACATCTGTATACAACTTGCATTCAGAAAAGGGAAGAATGGGAGGCACATAGCACCTCTAGCTGACAGGAGCCCTCAAAGTCCGCAGGCGGGAGGGAAAAGCCCCAGCTCAGCCCATGCGGCACCTCCTGCTTTTGCTCTCTAAGGGGAACTACTCAGGGAGGCTCTTCCTTGTCTCTCATCTTCCCAGGCCATGTATGAAATATGCCCTGGGAAGTGCACCCTTTTGGGGCTAATGCACCTTTGTTGTTTTTTTTTTTTGAAGACTTTTTTATTTATTCATTTTATTTATTTAATTTTGGGGGCTGCGCTGGGTCTTTGTTGCTGTGTGCGGGCTTTCTCTAGTTGCAGCGAGCCGGGGTTTACTCTTCATTGTGGTGCGTGGGCCTCTCATTGTGGTGGCTTCTTTTGTTGCGGAGCACGGCCTCTAGGTGCGCAGGCTTCAGTAGTTGCAGCACGTGGGCTCAGTAGTTGCAGCATGTGGGCCCGAGACCGCAGGCTCAGTAGTTGTGGTGCACGGGCTTAGTTGCTCCGTGGCATGTGGGACCTTCCCGGACCAGGGGTTGAACCAGTGTCCTCTGCACTGGCAGGCGGATTCCTAACCACTGCACCACCAAGGAAGTCCCGGTAACGCAGCTTTGGAAGCCTGCTTCCTGCTGCTGCAAGCACCAGACTCAGGAGTTCCTCCAGACGTTGGACAACTGCAGGATTTGCCACACCTGGCCTGGAATTCCTTTGGCAATGTAATTTCTTCAATACCCTACGATGCTTCCTGTCTGTTTACTTTCAGTCAGTTCCAATGCACAGGTAATCACAGACAAAAATCTCACGAAGACTCTGGTTTTTTGTTCAGTGGTCTCTGTGCCCTGTCCTTCCCGGTTCTTTCAGCTCAGTGGTGTCCATGTGAACAAGTGGCTTTGATAGGAAGGTGACAGTTATCATCTGGTCTTTGCTGCTTGGCTGGCATTCACTGTCTGGGAAAGAACCTTTAAAGGAGATGCTTGAAAAAGATCTTGGGGCCTCAGTCTCATCTCATCTGGAAGACAGTTTTTTTCTGGAGCCGTCTCTCTCTTTTTTTTTTTTTATAAGGAAGAAACTTTGTTCTCATTTTCTTTTTCTTTTTTTTTTTAAACTTTGGGTTTATTTATTTATTTATGGCTGTGTTGGGTCTTCGTTTCTGTGCGAGGGCTTTCTCTAGTTGCGGCGAGCGGGGGCCACTCTTCATCGCGATGTGCAGGCCTCTCACTGTCGCGGCCTCTCTTGTTGCGGTGGAGCCGTCTCTTATAACTGTTTCAGGTTGGGGTGCAGACACCCTTGCCATTTTCAACCCCAAATGACCAGTAGTGGCGGCCTCTTTGACCTCCTTCAAAGAAGCTACTCAGGAAGCACAGTTGAGTGACGACCTTCAGCTGCTGCTTCTTTGGCTCAGTCATGGTGTTCATGCCAAGGCCATGCCCATCCTCCTTCAGAGACTAAGTTCAGGACTAAACTTACACTGCCTGTCCCTCCTGTTTCTCCCGCGGATGAAGCAAGTAAGAGTCAGCCTTGCGTGCTAAATCTTATGACAAGTTTCCATAATGCTCTCCAGCCCCAAACCCCTCCTGGGCCTGTAGGAGCTGGTGAGCCTTTGCTAGCACGTGCCTGGCTTCCCGCCCTCCACCCCACCTTGCTGCTTGCTGGACGGTCCACAGAGAATTAGGCCAACTTTGTACTCAGGCCCGTGGAGGGACAGCTGCCCATTTCCCTGCGTTCCTCACGTGTGCTCAGGAGTCGGGGCCAGCCTCCTCCCCCGGCAGTGGCTACACTACCCTTGTCCTCCCTCTGGTCTAATGTGACATGACTTTGGAGCGCTTGCCGCTCATCTGAACGCCCTCTTCCTTTGTCATCCTCCGACCCCCCTCCCCCATCCCACTGGATTCCCCTCATTCATTGCAGGCTTTCCCACCTGGCCCCTGGCCTTCCTTCCCACCTGGCCCCTGGCCTTCCTCCCCACCCCATATCCTGCCGCCATCATCCTAGGTGAGTTCCATGCTCACACGGCCACCATTCCACACCTGGGCCCCCAGGTCCTTGGCCTCTTCATATCCAATACGCAACTCCATGCCCCTTGGCCACTCATTCCCAAGGGTGACTTAGGGCTTGTTACTGCCCCCAATCTGCTCACTACCTGCTCGGCCCTCCTCTTTTCTGACCCCATCCTTCCATCGCTTTCACTACAGTCGCTACCACCCTTTTTATTTTTTAAATAAATGTATTTATTTATAAATTTATTTATTTATTTTTGGCTGCGTTGGGTCTTCGTTGCTGCGTGCAGGCTTTCTCCAGTTGCGGTGAGCGGGGGCTACTCTTCGTTGTGGTGTGCAGGCTTCTCATTGCAGTAGCTTCTCTTGTTGCGGAGCATGGGCTCTAGGTGCGTGGGCTCAGTAGTTGTGGCTCGCGGGATCTAGAGCGCAGGCTCAGTAGTTGTGGCGCACGGGCTTAGTTGCTCCGTGGCATGTGGGATCTTCCCAGACCAGGGCTTGAACCCGTGTCCCCTGCATTGGCAGGTGGATTCTTAACCACTGTGCCACCAGGGCAGCCCCTGGCACCCTTTTTAAAACCTCACTGGCCCCTCAGCTCCCGTGAACGGCTTTCTCCTGCAGCTCCCCTGCTCTGCACTTCCCCATCATCCACTTAGCGTGCACGGTCATGGCTGCAGTAACGCCCTCAACACAACGCCAACCTCTTACTCCTGTTTCCCTTTTTTCCCCCTCCACTCCTCTGTCAAAAATGCAGCCCTTACAAAAATAAACAAATGGGACCTAATGAAACTTAAAAGCTTTTGCACAGCAAAGGAGACCATAAACAAGATGAAAAGACAACCCTCAGAATGGGAGAAAATATTTGCAAACAAAGCAACTGACAAAGGATTAATCTCCAAAATATACAAGCAGCTCATGCAACTCAATATCAAAAAAACAAACAACCCAATCCAAAAATGGGCAGAAGACCTAAATAGACATTTCTCCAAAGAAGATATACAGATTGCCAACAAACACATGAAAGGATGCTCAACATCATTAATCATTAGAGAAATGCAAGTCAAAACCACAATGAGGTATCACCTCACACCAGTCAGAATGGCCATCATCAAAAAATCTACAAACAATAAATGCTGGAGAGGGTGTGGGGAAAAGGGAACCCTCTTGCACTGTTGATGGGAATGTAAATTGATACAGCCACTATGGAGAACAGTATGGAGGTTCCTTAAAAAACTAAAAATAGAACAACCATACGACCCAGCAATCTCACTACTGGGCATATACCCTGAGAAAACTATAATTCAAAAAGAGTCATGTACCACAATGTTCATTGCAGCACTGTTTATTTACACTAGCCAGGACATGGAAGCAACCTAAGTGTCCATCAACAGATGAATGGATAAAGATGTTGCACATATATACAATGGAATATTACTCAGCCATAAAACGGAACGAAATTGAGTTATTTGTAGTGAGGTGGATGGACCTAGAGTCTGTCATACAGAGTGAAGTAAGTCAGAAAGAGAAAAAGAAATACCGTATGCTAACACATATATATGGAATCTACAAAAAAACAAAAAATGTGGTTCTGAAGAACCTAGGGGCAGGACAGGAATAAAGACACAGATGTAGAGAATGGACTTGACACCGGGAGGGAGAAGGGTAAGCTGGGACGAAGTGAGAGAGTAGCATTGACATATACACTACCAAATGTTAAAATAGATAGCTAGTGGGAAGCAGCCGCATAGCACAGGGAGATCAGCTCGGTGCTTTGTGACCACCTAGAGGGGTGGGATAGGAAGGGTGGGAGGGAGACGCAAGAGGGAGGGGACATGGGGATATACGTATATGTATAGTTGATTCACTTTGTTATAAAGCAGAAACTAACACACCATTGTAAAGCAATTATACTCCAATAAAGATGTTAAAAAAGAAAATGCAGCCCTTGATCATTTGGGGGTTGCTAGGGACCATCACCAGTGAGGCTGCAGGAAAGTCCAAGGCTTGGGGGAATCCAGTCTCAACTGTTATAGGTGGTAAAGAAACGTTCTTTGAAGAGGCAAAAAATACAGGTGAGTTTGGGAATAACAGAATGGGAGGATTTGTGAATCACAGAGAGTTTGAAGGAAGGAGGAATAGGGATATAAATCAGGAGAAAGGAACTACAGAGCATTACGGGGATCAGAGAAGGGGAAAATACAAATGACCAGGGGAGGGTCTTACTTTGGGCAGCGACTGAAGCAAGCCTGTTTGCATTTAGAGTTATCTGGCTACAGTGTTAAGCAGATAACAAATCCCCACTTATCTCTGGAATATGGTGGAATCTCGTGTTTATCTGCTGCCTGGAAGGGGGAGGGTGAATTTGGGCTTTCTTTTGCCTTGGAGTCATTAGAGGGCAGAGGAGGGGCTTCCCTGGTGGTCCTCCGCGCTTCCAATGCAAGGGGCTCGGGTTTGATCCCTGGTCGGGGAACTAAGATCCCACTTGCCATGCGGCGTGGCCACAAAAAAAAAAAAAGAAAAAAAAAAAAAGAGGGCAGAGGAGAGCAAACAGCTACGAATGAATAAGAAAGATCATTTTTCAGACAATGCCCTGAGCTAGTGGGACATGTGATGAAAAGTGAGGATATAGGCCTCAGAGAGAAGGACAAGCCTTTCATCAAAACACAGGATAGGAAAAGAATGAAAGTATCAGTCATCTCAGTCTAGGTTGTGTCATCCTAACAAAAAATACACAGATCTCAGTGACTTAAAACAACGAAGGTTTTTCCTTGTTGGTGCTACCTGTTCATCATTGGCTGGCAAGGAACACAGGCTGATGATCAACCACCATCTTGAAGGTTGTTGGTCCCTGTGCCAGAAGGGAACCCTGGAGGGTCTCATGTTGGAGGCTGTGGCTTGGATGTGACTGTATGTTACTTTCCCTCACAATTCACGGCTAGAATGACTGACACACACACACACAGCACCACCACCACCGGGGGGGCTAGGGAGTACAATCTGACTAGACGTGTGAAAGACGAGGAGTTGGAATTTCTTTGGTGAACAGCACTCATGACCCCTACAGCATTTTTACCGCAGATGAGCTTTATCTAGAAGTCATACAGAATGCCGGGGTTCGAAATGAACCTCAGAGACAAGCCAGTACCTGCCCAAGATCACACAGACAGCGGCAGGCTGACTGAGAGCCAGGTCTCCTGTTTCCCAGCCCCCTGGACTCCCGAGCTTTTATCTTCGGCAAGGTTAAAAACACTTTAGACTCACCTCCCTTCACCTGGAGTCAGACTTTCACTAATGCTCCCCACGCCCCCGGCCCCAGAGGTGAATGTGTCCTTGGCTGTTGCCAGTCCTACTGTAGTGTCCACTAGAGTTAAATCGGCTTTCTTCCCAGGGGTCATCTCAGCTGATGGAACCAGACGCCGAAGCCTCTTTTGCACTACTTTGTGATCTCCCGGGCCTGATTCTGATCAAGTGGGGGACCAGCAGATTTTGAACATTCTGCACACTTTGCCTCCATCCGTGTCTCATCAGAGGTTGTTACATAATACCTCGTTTCTCTCTTCCTGATTGCCTCTCCAGACCTCCACGCTCCCACAGCCCCCATGCTTCTTTCTGTAATAGCGCTTTGATACAAGAAGACACTTGTCACATCGGAGCAAAGATAGATCCCAGCTTCATGCGGCCTCTGCTGTGTCAGGAACCTGTCCAAGAACCGCAACAGGCCTTTCAGCACAGCTGCCCATGACCTACCTCTGAACAGCCAGGACACGGAGAGAGCCTGGGGCCCATGAGGGACATATGGATCTGTAATAAACATTCTGGCAACTCTAGCTAGACTCAATTTAATATTACACAGCCCTGTAAGACTGCCTCTCAGAATGGATCCTTACCACATTCTTTGCTTAGAAAACACAAGATTCAATTGCTCCTCCAACAGCTAGCAAGCCAGGACTGATTTCAGGAGCTGGGGAAATTGGGCATTGTTGGCTGCATTGCAATTGTTACTGAAATCACAAGGAAGAGGAATTAAGGAGTGAAAATAATCTAGGACGATAGTTCTCAAACTTTTGGGTGTGTAAGAATCACCTCTGAATACTTATAGTACAATGAAGGACATGCAGCCAGTAAAAAAAGAATGCAGGTCTGGATGTTTGGCTAGGGTTAACTTGCAAACTATAGTTTTAAGTGGAAAAAAAAAAAAAAGAACATTCACAGGTGTGCTCCTACTTATGTACAAAAAAGGTTGGAGAGAGTTACATATGTACATGTGCACACACACACAATATTTGCAAGGCTATACATGACACTGGTGAATGGTTGTCTTCCTAAAGGGGAGCTGGGATGCTAGGGGGAGGAAAGAATCACTTTTTTTCTTTTGAATTCTGTGCCATTTGTATTACATCTTTTAAAAATAAATTACCAAATGAAATGTGGTATCCTGAGACAGAAAAAAAGAATTACTGGAAAACTAGTGAAATAAGAACAAAGTGTAGTCTACTTAGCACAGGTCCTAGTTTTGGCAAATGTAGCTTTTCTGGTGGTTGTTTTTCCTGGTTCTTTATTCATCATACCCACTCCTCCCCACTACTGGCTTTTTCTCCTACGCTTCCCTGTGTGTGGGATGTCCCTCATGCTCTCCTCCTCCTTGGAAGCTGTACCCATCCTTCAAGGCCAAGTTCACCAGTTACTTGCTCTGAAATGCTTTCCTTGCCTTTCCCCCCTCAGTGCTCTAAGACATGGTATCCAGCTTGTGACACATGGTTACTATTGTTTCACACTTGCTATCAGCTGGATTCCCAGGAAGCGGCCCTTGAGGTGAAAATTAGCACAAAGGTTAAGTTCTGCAGGATGCAGAATTGTAGATACAGAGGACTGGAGGGCCGACGGTACTATGCCATCTGACATAACGAACTTGAGCAGCCCTGGATTTCGGTATCTGTGGGAAGGGGGGCGGGGGGATGTCCTGGAACCAACCCACTGCTGATAGGAGGGACAACTGCGTGCTCTTTCCTCAGCCAGTTTCCACAGCAACACGCAGAGATGAACCTTCTCTATGATCAAGGCCTACTGAGAGCCTCCAAAACCATAAGAAACTCGCCCCCCATTTAGCAAAGGTAACATTCAGGGAGAAAAATTTCATTTTAAAAGAAACAATATTTCTTAGTCAATAACCTTTTAAGCCTTGTCTTTTCAAGCAAATGAATACTTTTATTAACATGGTAAAATTTTTTTTAAACACACGGTAGGGTTTTGACCTCAAATACTTGTCAGGTCTGCTACTGAAATGAACTTACAGCTAGACAGCTTATGAATCTTGAAGATACCTCGTCCCTGTTCAGTTTAGGGTCCGAAACAGACAGCCCTTGCTTTTCTTCCCCAGACCCTCAAGGGCCCTTGCAAATATCGCTTTCATTTTATGCCCGGAATCTCCTGAAATGCATCAGGATATTACATCGATTACACAGAATACCAAGACCTATCTCGCCTCCTGGTCTAGGTTCCGTGTCACATAAAGCTGAGTTAGGTTGTCCGAACAATCTGACCAGACAAGTTACATCAGTGTGCCGCATAAAACTTAATATTTGAACAAAATACATCTCTCCTCCTTTGGTCTCACAGAGAAATTAAAGTCCCCAAACTCAATACCATCCCGCAGCCCTTCTTTTGATTCATCAGTCCTAGCCAGATCGGCCCCATTCTCATTCCCAGTTGAAGCCTGGTCCCTTCTTCAGCTTCGTTAGCAATCGCTGCATGGAGTCGTCTTCTAGAAATAATGCAGTTCCTTCAACACCTTCAGAGCTGGAGAACTCCAACTGAGTCTCATCTGTTACACACAGACCCAAAGTTCCAGGGAGCTATCAGGTCACACAAGAAAGAGCAAAGCACCTCAAAAATTTAGAAATAACGAAAGCCCAGGAACAAATGTTGACTGCTGCGAGAGCTTACAATCTAGGCCCTAATTCTTGTGAGAGCAGTTTCCAAATCAAAGTTACCTCCCCAAACAAAAACATTTAACAGTCAAAACTCATACTGAGGTCATTAACCACAGACCATAGCAGAAACGTAGTGTGAGAACAGAGTGTAGACAGAGGAAAAAAGAGAAAACAAAAGGCTCTCTGGTTTCAGCTTCTCCAGGGTGTCAGCCAATCTCCATCAGTTGACCAGAATCCATTGGCTGTAAACCTAAAGTGCAATTGGGACAAACTCATCATTAAGAAGTGAGAAAACCCTCACAAATTCAGCCTCGCAGGACACCACCTCTTCTGGATGCCACCTGACTCCTTCCAATCTTCCAGCACAATCTGGAATGGTCCAATAATGGCCTTCCCTCTGATAACTCTGTATTTCTACCCTCCTTTGCTCAATGGCCTGTATTGTGATTTTGTTTATTACCCTATAGTTACCCTATTGATCGTGACCTTTGGTTTCAACCAAACACAAGTCAAAACCAATCAACCAACCAACCAATCTGTTCCCCCAAATTACCAGAGATGTAACAAAAATAAACAAACAGTACCTACTAACACCTCCTAAAATGAAGATTGAGCACGCTTTTATTCTCTTCTCCCAACTCCCATCCCCCGTGGATCATTAGTAAATAAGTGTCCCCGAAGCTGACCCAAGCGTCGGGCAACGCCTGGGACCTCCGTGCGGCTCCCGCCGGTCCCCGCCTTACCGCCGACCCTCCTTCAGGACGACTCGCTCTTCTCTATCCGCCGGACCAGCTCCACCAGCATCTCTGCCATCTTCGCGATCTCCTTGGCCTTCTCCTCAGCCTTCTCGCACCGTTTGGTCCCTCTGCCCTCGACTCCGTCGTCCGCATTCTGCAGATGGTTGAGCGCGCTCTCCTCCGAGGCCTCCACCTGCGTCTTGATCTGGATGAGCATATTGTCCATCTCCCACAGCTTGCTCCGGTTCCGCAGGTAGGCTCTCCCGTGCTCGCGGGTGAGCGCCGCGATGTCCTCGCGCATCTCGTTGATGACCGGGAGCAGGAACTGCTCGAAGTCCTCCTCGGGCTCCAGCACCTCCACCTCCTCCGGCTCTGCCAGCTCCACGATGTCCAAGGGCCGCATCTTACCCCGCTATTCCGGAACCGCAGGATGCAAGTCGGCTGCAGAGAGAAAATGGAGACTCGCTATGCTTACCAACACACTTCCAGAATATTCTTTAAAACTTTCACCCCTTTTAAACTTTTCGCCTCACAGAAGCCACGGAAACAAGCGACTTACGAGCAAAGAACCGGAGGACAAAATGGAGTCGCAGCCGTCAACCAGCGCCCTGCGTGTTGCGGCCCCTTTCACGACACGGCCGTGCCTCTTTACGGTCACGCCGCTGGTAGAACTAGGTGCGGGCGCGCGCACGTCAATAGAGGGCGACGCAATCCGCTCTACCACGGCCGCGCGCGCGCACACACACACACACACACGCACGCACGCACGCG